>NC_057419.1:119950900-120250900 GCF_019320065.1 Cervus canadensis
CATAGATGGCAGCCCACCAGGCTCCTCCGTCCCTGGGATTCTCCAGGCAAGAATACTGGAGTGGGTTTCCATTTCCTTCTCCAATGCATGCATGCATGCTAAGTCACTTCATTCGTGTCCGACTCTGTGTGACCCCATAGATGGCAGCCCACCAGGCTCCTCCGTCCCTGGGATTCTCCAGGCAAGAATACTGGAGTGGGTTTCCATTTCCTTCTCCAATGCATGCATGCATGCTAAGTCACTTCATGCGTGTCTGACTCTGTGCGACCCCATAGATGGCAGCCCACCAGGCTCCTCCGTCCACAGGACTCTCTAGGCAAGAATACTGGAGTGGGTTGCCATTTCCTTCTCCAAATATGCTGTCTAGGTTGGTCATAACTTTTAAGAGTAGAATCTACTTCCCACAGCTCCTGGGTCTCCTGAAAGTAGACCTAGCCTTCAAAGCCAGATGTTCTGGGGCTTATCTTCCTGGTTCAGGACTGCTAGGCTGAGCTGGGGAGCCTGAGGAGGGCCTCAGACCCCTTCCTCCTTGGGGAGAACCTCTGCAATTGTTCTCATTCTCGCATTTGTGGCTTGCCCACTGAGGGTTGTGGGTCTTGACTGTACTGTACCTCCATCCCTCTTACCTGTCTCCTTGTGATTCCTTTTTTATATCTTTAGTTGTAGGAGATATTTTCTGGTAGATCTTTCTCATCAAAAGTTTTTATGTAAATAGTTGTAATTTTGGTGTGCCTATGAAACTGGAAATGGCAACCCACTCCAGTATTCTTGCCTGGAGAATTCCATGGGCAGAGGAGCCTGACAGGCTACAGTTTATGGGGTCGCAAATAATCAGACACAACTGAGTGACAGCACTATGAGAGTAGATTGGCTCATGGTCTTTCTACTTTGCCATCTTGAAACAATCCTCTAAAATATTTTTCTTGTGATTGTTTTCCAACCATTTTAAATTATAAAAGCCATTCTTAGCTTATAGGCTATATAAAAATAAGCTGTGGGCCAGATTTGGCCCCTAGCTTATAGTTTTTGCTTATACATGGTTTGATCAGTGGTCTGTCAAGAGACGTGTGGGAATATAATGTTAAATTTTTATTTCTATTTACTTAATATTTGTTAAGATTTTCTAGTTTTGTAATCTCATATAATCATTATAATGACACTTATGTGACTCCTGGTGTTCATAATAATATTATTAGTATTTCCAGTTTTGGATTAGGTAACTGAGGTAAAGAGAGGTTGAAAAACGTGTTTAACATCATGAGCTCATGAATGACAGAGTCAAGATTTGATTACAGGCAGTTCAGTGTCAAATATCCACCCACTGAACATACTGAAAATATTTCCATGTGGGGGATGGGATCACAGTGTGGAGAGCCCTGATCTATAACATAGAGACTGTGATAAGGTTCCCCAGAGAAAGAGAACCAATAGGAGGTATATATAATAGAAAAAGATTTGTTGTGAGGGATTGGCTTGCATGATTGCAGAGGCTAAGGAGTCCAAATTCTGTAGCTAGGTGGACATCCAGGAGCCGATTGTATACACATAAGTCAAGTCTGAAGGTCTGAGCACCAGGAGAGATGGTGATGTAAATTCCAGTCCAGAAGCTGGCAGGCCTGAGCCCCAAGAATGGTCAATATTTTAGTTCAAGTCTGAAGGTAGGAATAGACCAATACTCTAGGTTAAGCAGTCAGATAGGAGTTCTCTCTTCTTAGTATACCTTCACCGGATTAGACATGGCCTACTCATATTAATGCATGCCATTTGCTTTACTCAGTCTCACATTAATTTCATCCAAATATATCTTCATAGACACACCCAGAATACTGTTTGACCAAATATCTGGGCACCCTGTGGTCCAGTCATGTTGATACATAAAATTACCCATCACTTGGCAGGATATCTCTTACTAGGTAAATCTGTTTTGTCTTCTGTGCTGTTGTGAAATTATAGTCTTACATGGATGGTGAAGTGTAAACTCTAACACTGAGGTGCTGGTGGACATCCAATGTTTACAACTTTCTGGATCTGCTCATAGCATGTCCCAAGCCACTCTCTATGTCCTGGGCTACCTAGTCTATACTATTATGTGCTTTTAGTGCTTCAGTTTTTATGAACTTTCTTTTATATCAATCCACTTTTCTTACTAAAGCAATCCTGGTCTTAAACAGAAATCTTGCTGATGAACACAAGCATTTTTGAAATGTTTTTTGAAAAAAACTAGAGCAATGGACACTGAGACAAGCATTTGAGAAAGCTGGATTTCCTTATTGTCTTTGCTTAAAGGGAGGCATCTCTCAAGCTCTCTGCTTGCTCACCCTGGTCAGTGAGGATGTCTGTTCATTCAGTAAGCAATATTTCTAATTGTGTTAATTTTCTTGGGTGCTGTTTGGTTGAAGCAGGGTGAGTTTGAAGGTTAAACTATGTCAGGGCATGTGTCCATTTCATTTTTCATCCTAAATCCTGTTATCTGCTCTGGTTCCAAATCTGTTACATTTTCTCTAAAAAGTGCAGGTAAGAGAAAAAAGAAAGATACGAGGCAAAGGTCAGTGTGGATTGGGGAGCCTGCAGGCTCCTGCTCAGAACTGCTCTGCTCAGCCTCCTCTGGAATGTGGCAAATTAGGACAGGTACCTTGGTTGTCAGGGCACAGTCAGAGCCCTAGAACCGTAAGGCCAGGAGGAGGAGTCAAGGGTCAGTACCAGAGAAGATAATCAGTCTCAGCCTGCCATCACCCACCCTCACAATCCCCTGCAGCCTGCTTCCCTTTGTATAAAATAGGTCTCTGGGGTACGTGGGTGGCTGGGGATAGAGGCAGAGAAGCTGCATACCATGTGTTTGGCCGTTGCTGGCCCAGAGAAGAGCCCTCTGGAAGCTTTGCTGAAAATCAAGGAATGTGGGAGGGAAGATGTTCACAGAATGAAAGTAGTGAAGCTGTGTCAGGGCATCCAGAGTCAGAACAAAGGAGAGCTCCTGAAATGCTCTGGCCACATCTCATTTGACTCATCCACTCCCCACCCCCCGCGCAATCTTGTACCCTATCCTCAATTGAAAGGCAGTTGGGTTGTTATGCACTGCAAGCCCAAGAGCCTGGAGAGAGAGAGAGAATGCTAGAAGGGGTCTGCACAGGGGATCCTACAAAGTAGAGTTGTTTGAATAACAAAAAGCAAAGAACACAATAGGAGACCAACCCGGAGAACTAGGGCAGAGCTGAGGAGTCCTGAAACAGCAGAAGGGAGATGCAGGAAATGGTATATAAAGCAACTGTGGTTTCTCTAAAAGTGGGCTTTTGCTTTATTTTTCATCTCTCAAAAGGTGTCAACTAAAGAAAACCTTACAACTCCTGTGGGCTGCTGGATCTCAAAGGGAAATGAATTATTTAGAAGTGTGATGAATAGTTCATCAAACCTTCCTCCAACAGGGTTGCTGCTTAGGCTCAGAGTAATTGGTCATGAGCGGAAGGGAGCAGGCCCTTTTCTCGATGATTCTTTCTTCTTCCGCCCACCTAGAAGGGGGGCAGAAGTGGGAGGGGGAGGGTGACAGCCCCAGGTTGATCTTTCATCTCAACTGGAAAGAACAGACCGGCAGAGCTCAAAACAGAGGTCATTCCTAGGACCGGCCTGCAGGGGGAGCCAGCGACCTACAGTGAAGCAAGCTCTCTTCCAAAGGGAGCCTCTTCCCTGGGAGGGCTCCAAGGAAGCCTCAGAGTTGCCCTGAATCCCAGTCTCCCATCCGGTGGAGCAGGCATCAGGCGCTTGCAAGACCATTTCAGCCTCCTCTTTCCCTGATTGCAGGCCCTGGGGGCTTCTGGAGTCTGTAGGGTGAAAGTTGGCTAACAGAAAGAGAAATGCCACGCCACATCTAGCTACAGAGATCTGCACCCAACCCTGCCTTTGAACCCCCACCCCTTGTTTAAGCCTTGTTTAACCCCCACCCCAATCTTCCCTCCCTCCGCCACTGCTGTCTCCCACACAGCACCCCCCAATCCACACCCATGGAGCTGCACATTTAGTGGAAATGTTCAAAGGGATGGGCCCAGCCTTATGAAAACAGATTTCAGACTGCAGAAGCTGCCTCTTTTTAAAGGCAAAGAAAGAAAGGGCATGATCAGAGTTTATACAATCGCTGATGGGATTGGAGAAAGACAGACAAGAGCTGTACTGGCCTCAGCCTGATCAATAGATAAGGTGAGAGGCAGTTGAATAGACCACCTCCCTTTAGTCTGTCAAATGTGGGTTCAGATCAGGGCTCTGTGCCTAAGCTGTTGGACCTTGGACTGGTTCACATAACCCTTCTGAGCCTCAGTTTCCCTGTCTCTAACTCAGGAATAACACCTGCCTCACAAGGATATTAAGGATTAAATGAACTAACTTTTGCAAGGTGGTTGCTCTGTCATAAACATTTGATGAATGCTAGCTGTTGCTGTTGTTATTTATATTATTATTATTCTACTCCCAGGTTTGCCATAGATCCCATGGGCAGTTGGGCAGAAGAATGTCATTGGCTCTGGGAAAACCCACTGCTTGCTGTTGGATAAAAATATTCATGTCCGGATCATAGGTCCTCTCTCCTTTTCTAGGTGCTGGATGGCTTTTCTTGTATCAAACTGCTGTTTTCATCCTAATGTTTTCTCTCTGTCTCTGTCCTTCCCTTCTGCCTGTTGTGTTCAGGGAAAACTTTTCTGAGGTCTGAGGCAGTGTCTGCCTTATAGTGCCACATTTTATTATTAAAGGATTTGCATTCTATTACTAAGCCCCGCTGGGCCAAATTTCATTACCTACCATTCCAAATCAAACTTCATTTCACACAAAGAAGACTAATTTAACAACACATACATGCACAAACAATAATAAGGGTCCCGGTTGACTCCCGTTCTTCCAAAAGATTTAGAAAATCATTTAGTACAATTATTCCTAATATGCTGCCCATCAACTCTGAGATAAGTCTGTTAAAAAAAAAACCAACAAAACAGCTGCAGTTATTTCACGTAAAGTAATGGATTAAGATGATAAATCTGAGGAGACCTGCCTTGCAAAGGATTGAACTAACTCAATCCTTTTTCATTCTTGGGAATTGGCACTTTTGACACGGGAGACGTGTCCTAAGTAGGAGCACGTTATGTCTCCCAGTAACTGAGAAAACTAGCAAATGTGGGATCAATATTGTGGGAATCTTGTGAGCTCCGTTGCTAAAGGAGCCTGGTAACTGTGGCTGGCTATTTTTTTTCTGCTCAGTGCTACAGTGTTCTCTGTGGCTGAGGGACAGCAAGCTTGCTGTCAGTTAAAGAGCCTCAGGTAAGAACAAATCATTCTCAGGCTTCTGTGTGTGAGTCAAGGTCTCTGTGGCAAGGAGGCTTCCAAAATACCCACTATTAGGTATGATTGTGTGTTCATCCACTCATTACCTTGCTGTTTACCCCTAGTGCTCATCCATTCATCACCTTGGTGTTTACCCCTAGCATCCACCCTATTATAGGCAGGGAACTACAGAAAGGACTAAAACATATTCTCTGCCCTCAGGGAGCTTACAGTCGTCATGGAGACAGGCACATGTAATGAGTCCAAATTAAGAGGCAAGTACTGACTGCCTCTGGCAAACCGCTGTGGTGGGTCCTTCATGCCATCTGCCTGTAATTATCCAGCCAAAGTAGAACTGAGAACTAAAACTAAAAATAAGTCCACTTCTTGAGTGTTGCCTTTGTGCCAGGGACTTTACACATATTACCTCATTTAATCCTCACAGAAATGGTGTCAGTCAGCTAGGACTGCCATAACTGGATGACTTAAACAATAGTATTTATTTTTTTCGCAGTTTTGGAGGCTGGCAAGTCTAAGATCAAAAGCGCCAGTCAATTCAGTTCCTGGTGAGAGCTCTCTTCTTGGCTTGAGGCAGTGAGTGGCCTTCTCTTTGTGTGCTCACTTGACCTTTACTCACTCTATGCTCATGGAGGGAAGGAAGGAAGGAGGAAGGGGACTTTCTCTCTTCCTCTTCCTGTAAGGCCACAGTCCTACCAGGTTAGGATGCCACCTTTATGACCTCGTTTCACCTTTTGTATGTGTGTATATGCTCAGTTGTCCCTGACTCTTTTCAACCCCATGGACTGTAGCCTGCCAGGCTCCACTGTCCTTGGGATTCTCCAGGCAAGAATACTGGAGTGGGTTGCCATTCCTTTCTCCAGGGAGGTCTTCCCAACCCAGGGATGGAACGTGGGTCTCCTGTATTGGCAGGCGAATTCTTTACTACTGAGCCACCCATTTAACCTTAATTACCTGCTAAAGACCCTGTCTCCCATGCAGTCACATTGGGAATTATGGTTTCAACATATGAATTTGAGGGAGAGGGAGACAATTCAGTCCATAGCAGCAAGCCTGTGCCTTAGATGATGTTATTCTCATTTTCCAGATGAGAGAACGGAGGCTCAGAGAGGTTAAGTGACTTCTCCAAAGTTACCCAGCTAAGAAATTGCAGAGATGGGATCCTAGGTCTATGTGATGAAAGGGCAACTGCTTTCTGCTGTATCCAGTTGCCTCTTGCATTAGTGGCCCCTCCCACACAATTGGGTTGTAAATTTTGAGTCACTGTGAGAAGACTTTGATGTCTGAGATAATTAGAGATGGTAGCATATTTTTAAGGTAATGAGGCCCTCATCTTTGAAAGTGTTAAGATGTCAGATGCTATAGAGGGGGCTCTGGAACTGGGTGGAAGGTTGTAGTGAAGCGATGATTTTCAAAGTGTGCCAAGTGAGGGAGTGGGCTCTGGGATGTTCATACTTACCCAGCCTTTAATCTGAGCCACTCAGTGTCCATCTGTTATGATAACAATAGCCAACATTTATTAAGCATTTGCCAGGCAGTTTTTCAAGCTTCCTGTTTGCTCATTCATTTAATTATCAAAGCAGTGCTCTGAGGTGGGTACTGTTATTAGCCATTTTACAGGTGGTAGAAAACAGAGGCATGGAGAAGTGAAGACACTTGTCCATGGTCACACAGATAGGGTAAGTGGTAGCTTGGAGAAGGAAATGGCAGCCCACTCCAGTATTCTTGCCTGAAGCATTCCATGGACAAGGAGCCTAGCAGGCTGCAGTTCACGGGGTCACAAAGAGTCGGACACAACATAGTGACTAACACTTTTACCTTCCCCCTTCCCTACCTACCTAAGTCCTTGGCCCTTGACTCTCTTCCCACACCATTTCTACACACACAGACCAGCTCATCCCCTGGTCCCACCCAGTTTGAGCATCAACTGGGATTAGGGTTTGTTGGACACAGTTGGTGAACCAGTGGGGCATGTGGGCCTCCTGGGGAGGACTCTTTCCCAGGGAAGCAGGGACCATGCAGAAGTGATGGGCCACACCAGTGAGAAAGCCACAGTCGTCAGATGGGAGGGAAACTAAGCACTGTGCAGCACGGTTGTCTTTATCCCAGATTTGTCTCCCGGCCAAGACAACCATGGACTCATGCCTCAGTGCTGTGGAGACTAGGAGGGAGGTACGCACAAAATCAAGAGCACTGGTTCATGTAAAACTCCATATGACACCTGAGCACCAGCAATGCAGCTTAAGTATGGCTCTAACAGAGTCAAGCCTGAATGACAAAGTCATTTAGTTACCACTATGGATTGAACACCCAGGGTGATTAGAGTCTGCTGTGGCTTGGCTTTCTGCCAAGTAAGGAATATAAGTTTTTGTTGGAAAGGGAATATAGAATAGGGGACACACATGCTGTTTATCTGGCTTTGTCAGTGAAGAAAGGGGAATAAAAATACAGTGCTCAATAGAGTATGTGACCAGAAAGAACCTAAATGTCTATGAACTGCATATAAGCTTGTCATTAGAGATTGTTTCCATACCTTCTGAATAATGCTATTAATAAATCTACCTTAGAGCATTACTGGGTGGATTAAATAAGAAAATGTATATTTGTTGTTGTTATTCAGTCACCAAGTCTTTTCTGACTCTTCACAACCCCATTGGGCTACAGCACCCCAGGCTCCCCTGTCCCTCACCATCTCTTGGAATTTGCCCAAGTTCATGTCCGTTGCATTGGTGAATGCCTAGTTCATTGCCTATCACATAAGGGCACTGAAAAATGGAAGACCTTAGTAGTAGTAGTAGTACTAGTATTGTTGTTGTTACCCCTAAATTATATTGTTTTAAGTATCAAAGAATATGAATCTCAAGACAGTCTAAATTATGTTTACATTTTCTTTGTCCAGCTTTAGGAGCATAATATATATGATCTCCTTATTGACCATGCTCTTGATATTGTTTTCTGTCTTACTAGCTGGATAGGGAGTTCCTGAGAGAAAGAATTTATTTCCGTTAGATATGAAACTTGTTATCAAAGAGAATGTCTTCCCAGCTCTATAGGAGAGTCTGCCATCCAACATGGGGCTATCTGATAGGTGGCTATAAGTCTCTGCCACTGGACTTCTGGTCTCCCCAAGGACATAGATAGCATCAGCACCCTCTTTTTTATTACTGGTTAGTGACTTGGTATTACTGTTGAGCTTCACTGGAGTGAGAAGGCAGCAAAGGTATGGGACCAGATAGGGGCCAGAAACCTCATTGTGGTTGTGATTCTATGGACTATTAAGACACACTTGACCCTCTGATATTTCTCAGCTAGCAAATGTCCCCAGATGCTGCACTAAGATGCTTGCCTTCATTTTTAAGCCTGGGCACATTTTAGGACCTATTGAATCCATGTGCATCCAATTGATTTACATTTAACACATCAAAATGTTGTTTTGTAAGAGAGATTTGATATCTGAAAAGCCTGCTGAGCTGCTTTTTGTGAACATTTCAAAGCTTTTTTCTTTGAAGAGATTGAAACCTGTGTGATATTCCCTGTTGTTTCTGGCTTCAGAATTCCAGAGGGTTCTGAGATAGTAGGTGTTCTGGGATGGCCTGTGCCATGCTGAGTGACAGACTGGTGATCTAGAGGAGGTGGGAGATGGAATGGAGTTGTGAGTCAGTGTGGATGGGGTATGTTCTTTGTGAATGATGGCCAGACAGTCATCTGCAGTCCTATCTATCATCTGTTAAAACCTAGTTCAGATCCTAGTTTGCTGGGGAGTGGGAGGTGTCTTTTGGAAGAGTGAAGGAATGATAAGGCATGAGGAGCCATCAGAGTGGAAAGAATATTAGGTACAAAGCACTCCTGAATGCAAATGCCCATGAGTGAAGCCCATGGGTGGAAGGCATTAAAGAGTTATGGGTGTTTTGGGAAAGTAGAGCAAGTGTTATCCTTCTACAGTCATTTAAAAAAATGAAGCACTACACACAGTTCATCACTCAGGTCTCGAGCTTTCAGACTCATGATCTAGTTCACCCCTCAAATTTATCAATGAGGAAGCTAAGGCCTGAGAACTGTGAAGTGACTGGTCAGAAGGTTCCCAGCTAGTCAATGGCAGAAAGAGACTTGAACTTGAGGCTTTTAGAGTGTAAGCACTTCAAGTCTTATGCTTTTTATCATTACACTATGCTTCCTCCTTAGGTTGAACCTTATCAATCAGAAGAGGCAGACATCTGAAAGCCATGTTGGAAGCATTATGAATCGTCCCAATGCCCAGTGCTTGTTGTTTTGTTGGGAAAGACTGACAAATGGTCAGAAGAGGAATGTATGGAAAAGTGGCCTTTTCAGAATTGAGGAAATGAAAAGTAGGGCAGTCTCATCAGAAGTTGGGGGTGGTCTGCCTTGAGTCACTTCCGGACTGAAGGTGACAAAACTTGAGAGAGTTTGGTTGAGGTAAGCCATGAAGAGGGAGAATGACAGTGTGACAGCAGCAGGAAGCCCCTCAAAATCGTTCTGGGAGGAGGTTTTGTGACAAACATTGAATGGAGAGTCGTATGTCTAATCAACAGACAAACCTATGATTGCTGTTGAAGTTAGTATGTTAAAAGTATACCTGGAATTGCATAAGCTAAGATCTAGAGGACAGGATATTTGCCTTCATCTGGAGGCTTTGTTGTTGTTGTTGTTTTTTAGTTTTTGTTTTATAGTGGAGTATCATTGATTAACAATGCTGTGTTAGTTTCAGATGTACAGCTAAGTGATTCAGTTATACATGTATCTATTGTTTTTCAAATTCTTTTCCCATTTAGATTATTACAGACTATTGGGCAGAGTTTCCTGTGCCCTACAGTAGGTCCTTATTGGTTTGAGGCTTTGATTTTGAGCTATGTGACATGCACACATGTTTTGGGGCTTCTGTGTCTTTAGAACTATAAGTAACATACTGCTGTATGCCTAAGATCAGATATCTGACTGGCAAGAAAATGAGTTACACTGTACAAGTATCTGATGTCACCTCCATATATATATATAGCTAAAATGTGACAGACAGCTTCTCCTGTGGAAAGTTGTACCATCCGCAGGCATTGTGGTCCTCATTTAATTGCTGTCTGATTTTTACATGCAGCTAGAAGTTGATATTATGTGCAACTGTGAGGCTCCATTTCGGGACCTCTGTTTTCCTAATCCACTATATGATATAATTTTGGGAGTTGACTCTATTCACTAATACCCCCCACCACCAAAGAATCAATTATCAGCTAAATTTAAGGAACCCATAAAGTTGATGAATTCAGGGATGTAGTCAACTTCTACATATTCAGGTGGTATGTTCAAATCTCAGCCCACAAATTTAGCTTTCTGCTGCTGTCCTTCAGTAGTTAAGCTCTGTCCAACTCTTTGCGACCCCGTGAATTGCAGCACGCCAGGCTTCCCTGTCCTTCAACATCTCCCAGAGTTTGCTCAAACTCATGTCCATTGAGCTGCTGATGCCATCCAACCAGCTCATCTACTGTCATCCCCTTCTCCTCCTGCCTTCAATCTTTCCCAACATCAGGGTCTTTTTCAATGAGCTGGCTCTTCACATCATGTGGGCAAAGTATTAGAGCTTCAGCATCAGTCCTTTCAGTGAACATTCAGGGTTGATTTCCTTTAGGAATGACTGGTTTGATCTCCTTGCTGTCCAAGGGACTCTAAAGAGTCTAGTTTTAATATTTCTCTGCCTCTTCCCTTACCACAGTGAAGGGTCTTTTCTAGTATGAGGAAATAGAAATACTTCTGTCTTCAGTAAACATGTTTCTTTACCCTCTATCCTCTCTAGTGCCCTCAGACCCTAATCTTTTGGACACTAAGGTTGAAAGATTGCTTTCCTTGCTTGTATTTGGTGTTACCCCACCCTGAAGAAATGAACTGCTGAAGTGATAGAGCTGGGGGAAGACGTGGTCCTTGGGGTAGAGACTGTACTACCAAGAGAAAACTGATTTCCAATATCTAAAACCTAAATGATCAGGACTTCCCTTGTGGTCCAGTGGTTAAGAATCCTTCTTGCAATGCAGGGGGCATTGGTTCAATCCCCGGTCAGGGAACCAAGATCCCATATGCCTTGGAGCAACTAAACCCATGCCCCAAGAGTCCCCGTGCCGCAATGGAGGTTCTGGCATGACTCAACAAAGATCCCACAGCTAAATCTTGGGGCATCCAAACAAAGAAATAAATATTAAAAAACCTAAATGACCTAAAAGATCATTGTGATGAGTAGCACCAGTAGTGGTTTTTATTCTTTGTTACCTAAATACTCCTCTTGGTGTATTATGTGCACTTTGAATTTTACTTCTCAAGGACCAAGATGAAGGTTTTTTAGATCTGGTCATGCCATCTTACTCCCAGGAGCTATTGGGATTCCAGGTGTGGTATCAGGGGGAGTAGGTGGCCCGGGCAGGCAAAACCACCCTCAGGGCGATCAAATGATGCCAGGTCTTCCTCACTCCTCCTCCCACTTCAATATATAGTACAGTCATCACCCTTGGAAAAGTGTTGTTCAGTGAATTTGTTTCTGAGGGACTAAGCTGCCCTTTAATTATCCTGCAGAAGCAGTGTGCATCCTTCTCGGCTTGCTTGAGATTTCTAGTTGGAAATCCAGATATTATCGCAGATTTTTTCAAACCTTAACACTTCTGACTGCAAAGTGTGTGTGTGTGTATGTGTGCATGCATGCATATGTACACATACAGAGGTAGGGCCTCTGGAAGGAACACAGAGAAAAGAACCAGTTAGGGCAGTATAGGGGCTGATAAAAAGATACTCAGATTTCAGAAAACCAGTGAGTATAATAGTAAAATTATAGGTAGGAGAAATAGACAGGAGCCAAAGCTTGGAGGGTTAAAATAGGGCACTTGGTTTTGTTTTTTTTTTTTTTTCCACTGAGACAGAGGCTTGCTGGACAGGGGAGAAAAGAAGCTGCAAATATTAATTCAAGCTCATTGCTCCTTCCTTGTTCTTCTCCCGCCCTACCTCCTCATCCCATGGTGAGAAATAATGATCACGTTCTGCACTTGGAAGATTGGGTAATGGGAAGCCTGGTGAGAGGAAATGACTTTCTCAGCTAATTGTCAGCAGAGGTTGAAGGACCCACAAGCAGTGGCTCCCAGGGTGCTCTCGCAGACGCTCTTGCAAAGCAGACACTGGCTGCTTAACTTGGCTGGTCAGAGTCTTCTGCTAATGAGACCAAGGTTGTAGGTTTCTTCTGTTGATAACTTGGGCCAGGTGGCTTTACTCTGCTTGCTTTACCGGCTACTGGTTGAATCCAGGACATATGTTTTAACCCTAAATATAGTCTCAAGTCTTAGCTTCAGGCTGAGGCCCAAACCTTGATCGTAAGCTAACCCTTGTCACAAGCTGAGTTCCTAACCCCAGCCATAGGTTGAACCTCTAACCCTCAGATACATGTATTATGGGTCATAAATGGGACAAGAAAATAAGGTAAGGATGTTGCAGTATATCTCCATCACTTATACTAAAAAAAAAAAAAGTGCTTACTTTTCTAATAGGAAAAGAGTGACCTGTTTCCATATGACAACAAATGCAGTATACATGCTTTTAGCCTAGAAAACTTGGGCTGACATGAAGGTATAAGAATGGTTGCCCCTAGTTCTTGGGATAAAGCCAGGATAAAAGTATAAGGTCTCTCTGCACATGTATCTGCATTCTTTTTATTTGTTAGAGACTAAACACCCAATTTTTTCTAGTTTGTCTTGTTCCACTTTCTTATATTTAAGATCCCAAGGCCAATGTTTACAAGAGCCACTTGTGAAAATGGCACCTGAAACTAAAAGCTTCTTTTATACTCGAATCATCTACCCTACTGGTGTGCCCAAGGATCAGAGACCTGTGACATTACAACCATCCCTTTGGGTTTTGACATTGGTTCAGTTCAGTTCAATCACTCAGACGTGTCCGACTCTTTGTGACCCCATGGACTGCAGCACGCCAGGCCTCCCTGTCCATCATCAACTCCCGGAGCTTACTCAAACTCATGTCAATTGAGTCGGCGATGCCATCCAACCATCTCATCCTC
The DNA here is from genome assembly GCF_019320065.1 of Cervus canadensis. Lineage (NCBI taxonomy): Eukaryota > Metazoa > Chordata > Mammalia > Artiodactyla > Cervidae > Cervus > Cervus canadensis. Next base: position 119,964,267 of record NC_057419.1, read on the forward strand.
TGTCCTCCCCTTCTCCTCATGCCTTCAATCTTTCTAGGCATCAGGGTCTTTTCCAAGGAGTCAGTTCTTCACATCAGGTGGCCAAAGTATTGGAGTTTCAGCTTCAACATCAGTCCTATCAGTGAATATTCAGGACTGATCTCCTTTAGGATGGACTGGTTGGATCTCTTTGCTGTCCAAGGGACTCTCAAGTCTTCTCCAACACCACAGTTCAAAAGCATCAATTCTTCAGTGCTCAGCTTTCTTTATAGTCCAACTCTCACATCCATACATGACTACTAGAAAAACCATAGATTTGACTAGACGGACCTTCATTGGCAAAGTAATGTCTCTGCTTTTTAATACGATGTCTAGGTTGGTCATAGCTTTTCTTCCAAGGAGCAAGCATCTTTTAATTTCATGGCTGCAATCACCATCTGAAGTGATTTTGGAGCCCCCCAAAAGATAAAGTCTGTCACTGTTTCCATTGTTTCCCCATCTATTTGCCATGAAGTGATAGAACCGGATGCCATAATGTTAGTTTTCTGAATGTTGAGCTTTAAACCAACTTTTTCACTCTCCTCTTTCACTTTCATCAAGAGGCTCTTTAGTTGTTCTTCACTTTCTGCCATAAGGGTGGTGTCATCTGCATATCTGAGGTTATTGATATTTCTCCTGACAATCTTGATTCCAGTTTGTGCTTCCTTCAGCCCAGCGTTTCTCATGGTGTACTCTGCATATAAGTTAAAGAAGCAGGGTGACAATTAAAGCCTTGATGTACTCCTTTCCCAATTTGGAATCAGTCTGTTGTTCCATGTCCAGTTCTGTTACTTCTTGACCTGCATATAGATTTCTCATGAGGCAGGTCAGGTGATCTGGTATTCCCATCTCTTTAAGAATTTTCCACAGTTTGTTGTGATCCACACAAAGACTTTAGTATAGTCAATAAAGCAGAAGTAGATGTTTTTCTGGGACTCTCCTGTTTTTTGATGATCCAATGGATGTTGGCAATTTGATCTTTTGTTTGTCTGGCTTTTCTAAATACAGCTTGAGCATCTGGAAGTTCACGATTCACACACTGTTGAAGCCTGACTTGGAGAATTTTGAGCACTACTTTGCTAGTGTGTGAGATGAGTGCAACTGTGCGGTAGTTTGAGCTTTCTTTGGCACTGCCTTTTTTTGGGATTGGAATGAAAACTGACCTTTTCCAGTCCTGTGGACACTGTTGGGTTTTCCAAATTTGCTGGCATGTTGAGTGTAACACTTTAACAACATCATCTTTTAGGATTTGAAATAGCTCAACTGGAATTCCATCAACTCCACTAACTTGACATTGGTAGCCCCTGCTTAATTACAGATCTTAATTGGGAAAGTTCTGAAATGTATAGATGCTGAGAATTTAAAATGCATTTGGGAAATGAGTTCTATCTTGAGTAACCCAAGTAAACTGTCTCCAGAATTCAAAGCAGTCTGAAGGTGGGTAAACGAGGTTTAACTGGAAACTGGACAAAGAAGACTTAAAATGGAGTAAATCTCATTTGATAGTTAAAAAATAATTATTATAAAGTTCAAAAATTTGTGAAAGTATAGGGAGAAGCTAACTTTCGATGATCAAAGGGCAATCATGTCAATAGCAGGGAAAAGAAGGGGTGACTCTCCACTTTTTATTTTTAAATTAATTTTTATTGGAGTATAGTTGCTTTACAATGTTGTTAGTTTCTACTGTACAGTGAAGTGAATCAACCATACATATACATGTATCTCCTGCCTCCTCTTTGGACTATAGTCAAGGCCTAGGTAATTGACTGAGGTTTGCTTGAAAGTAGAGGATTTCACATATGCTGCCCAGAGAAAAGCTTTTGGTGTACTTGAGATGTCTCTTTGGAAGTCTAGGTATTACAGCACAGATTTTCAAATTTTAACACTTCTTGTTTGTATGAGACTCTTGTCTAGTAGAGAAGCAGGAGATTTGGATTGCAGGGGGCGGGGCAGAAGATAGTGAGACTACTAAAGGCTGTCTTCAGTATCTCTAATCTCTTCCTCTTTTCTCTTTTCACTTTCAAGTAAGTTGATTCCTTAACATATTAGCAAAACAGAAAAGTGGAAAGTGAAGTCGCTCAGTGGTGTCCAACTCTTTGTGACCCCATGGACTGTAGCCTACCAGGAACCTCAGTCCAAGGGATTTTCCAGGCAAGAATACTGGAGTGGGTTGCCATTTCCTTCTCCAGCAAAACAGAAACTGTTCTTTAATCCCATATTTCTTTTCCCAACCAAAATGCCCCAAAGAATAGGGTGAATTATCTATACTTCCTAGCCTACATTTACTTTTAAATTTCAACTTTTTGAAGTATAACTTACATATAATAAGATACATGCTTTTAAGTGTACATTAATGAGCATTGACAAGTTTATGCACGACTTGTATAACCGTTACTACCATCATGATATAGAACATTTTTATCACCTTTAAAGTCAGGATTGATGCTTTTGAACTGTGGTGTTGGACAAGACTCTTGAGAGTCCCTTGGACTGCAAGGAGATCCAACCAGTCCATCCTAAAGGAAATCAGTCCTGAATATTCATTGGGAGGACTGATGTTGAAGCTGAAACTCCAATACTTTGGCCACCTCATACGAAGAGCTGACTCATTTGAACAGACCCCGATGCTGGGAAAGATTGAAGGCAGGAGGAGAAGGGGATGACAGAGGATGAGATGGTTGGATGGCATCACTGACTCAATGGACATGGGTTTGGGTGGACTCCGGGAATTGGTGATGGACAGGGAGGCCTGGCGTGCTGCAGTTCATGTCGTTGCAAAGAGTCCGACACAACTGAGTGACTGAACTGAACTATTGTTTTAGCTACACCCTACAAATTTTCATATGCTGTATTTTCCACTTTCATTTAATTCAAAATAGTTTTAAATTCCCCTTTTGCTTCCTTGTTTAACCCACTGATCATTTATGTGTTGTTCCATTTATAAAAGTAGTTGTGATTTCCCAGAGATCCTTCTGTTAATGCTAGCTTAGTTCCATTCTGGTAGAAAAAATGAACATGCCTTGTGTGATTTTAGGATCATTTTAAATTTGAGGCTTGTGTTATGGCCTAGAATATTGTCTTAGTAAATGTTTCTTGTTCACTTAGAAAAAGACTCTTTTGTTGTTGGGTAGAGTGTTTTATCTATATTGATTATGTGTTATTTAGTTCTTTTCTGTCCTTACTGATATTCTGTCTGGTAGTTCTATCAGTTGCTGAGGGAGAGATGTTAGTGTTCAACAATAATTGAAGGTTTTACAAATTTCTCCTTTAGCTGTCAGTTTTTACTTCACATATTTTGTAGCTCTGTTTCTAAGTGTGTAGATGTTTAAGACTATTACACCCTCTTATATTGATGAATTTATCATTAGGAAAAGCCTTTCATTTCCCCTTCTCTGTGAGCAGACGTTATTTTCTACCCTACATGAGCTATGATTATTGTTTCCTCCAATCCTTTATTAGTGTGGAAAAGAAAATTATTTTCTTCCAGGTTTGGGAAGCTTCCTCACGTGTATGTGCTAATCAATACTTAACTGAATATTCAAGAAAGACTCTCCACAGATCTCCAGTGTTCTCTCTGTGGAGTTCTCTGTTGTTCAGAAACTTGCTCAACAAAGTCTAACCTCCTAACCTCTCTAGGCTTCTAGCTCCATCTTATCAACTCAAAGATTCTATTAAGTTAGGTCTGGGTTCCCCTTCCTCTGCCATGGCCTGAACACTCTTTCCAGGTAGTAAACTGGGGCAATCGTAGGTGTAGGGTTGACCTCATTTGTTTCCCATCCCTCAAGGATCATTGTCATTTGTTGCTTGGGTGCCCAGTGTCTGAAAACTATTAGTTTATAGAGTTTGTTCCATTCTTTTGGTTGGTTGTTTCCTCCAGGAGGGTATATTCAGTCCCTGTTATTCCATCTTAGCCAGAAGTGAAAGTCCCAGCAACATTTACTTTGAAATTCATTCAACTTCAGCTTCTATACTCATGACACTGAAACTGCCCTTGTAGGAGAAACCAACAACATTTTGACAAATTCAGGGGATCATTTCTAATCCTTTAATTTGAACTCTTGGCGGCATTTGACTCTGTTAGACTGGGCCTCTCATCCTGAAATACCCTCTACCTTTGACTTTTGTCAAATTACACACTGTTCAGGTTTTTCTCCATTCTCACTGGCATCCCTTCTCAGTCGATTTCATGAGCTCAGCTTCAATTGTACGTGTCTGTTTAACATCAGTTATTTACAAAAATCATAACAAATATGAACTGAACCTTTCCTGGATGCCAGATGCAGTGCTCAGTGATATAAGAACCTCAGTCTCAACATACCTCAAACCAAAATTACCTTCTCTGACTTCTCACTCTGACCTTGTAATTTAATTCGTTTTGGTGTTTCTTATCTGAGTAAATGACTTCCAGTGGTCCCAGCTAGAGCCCTAAGGGTAATCCTTAGTTTTCCCCTTTCCTTCACCATTTGTCTTTGTTCAGGATGCTACAACAAAATACCTTAGACTAGGTGGCTTATAAACAACAGAAATTGATTTCTCACAGTTCTCGAGACTGAGAAGTCCAAGATCAAGGTGCTGGCAGATTCGGTGTCTGGTGAGAGTACAGTTCCTTGTTCACAATCTTTTCACTAAAACGTCTCATGGTGGAAGAAGGGAAGGAGTTTCTTTTATAAGAGCATTATAAAAGATAACAGAGTTTCTTTTATGCAGTCTATAACAGCCTGCCCAGACTCATGTTCCTTTCATATGCAAAATACATTCATTCCATCTCAAGAACCCTGGCAGTCTTGTTCCACCGTTAACTTAAAAGCCTAAATTCTGAAGTCTCACCAAAATATCAAGTAATTGGATATGAATGAGACTCTAGATATTTTCATCCTGAGACAAACTGCTCTCCAGCTGTGACTCTGTGAAATCAAACGAGTTATATGCTTCCAACATACAATGTTAGGACAGTCATAGGACATAACATTCCCACTACAAAAGGGAGAAATAGGAGAAGAAAGAAGTGACAGGTTCTGAGCGAGTCCAACGCTCACCCCTATCATAGCATCAATCATATTTAATTACAACTGTCTATTTAGTGGTTTGACTCTCTAGCTTAACTGTGAACTTGAAAGCATGGACTCTCTCTCACTCACTGTTATATTCTTAACAGTGAGCATGATCTCTAGTTCATAGCACATTTATAGGACAGATGAATGAATGGTAAATTTGACCTACATTTTATGACGAAGTAATAGGCTCAGTGGGTAAGGAATCCGCCTGCGACGCAGGAGACACAGATATGGATTCAATCTCTGGGTCAGGAAGATCCCCTGGAGGAGGAAATGGCAGCCCACTCCAGTGTTTATGCCTGGGGAATCCCATGGACAGAGGAGCCTGGTGGGCTACAGTTCAAAAAGTCGCAAAGAGTTGGACATGGCTGAGCATGGGCATGAATACCTTAAATGGGCTCCAGAACTAACATGCCCTTTGATTCTGTTTTCTTTTCCTGTGGGAGGTGTGGAGATGGAGAGAGTAATTCTATATGGAATGAATGGTGAGGAAGAGGCTTCATGGGGAAATGAAATTCAAACTAGATTTTGAAAAACAACTAGGACTTTTGACAAGAGATGATGGAGAAAGTCCTTTTCAAAACTAGAGAACAGTGTGAGCAAAGGGATAGAAAAAAACTCAATTTTGCATGGAATGTTTGGGGAAGAGCTAATGGTTTAGTGTCATTAGAAGAAGGGGTTGATATAGAGGTGTGGAACAGATGAATTGAGAAATAGGTTGGAAACTTTGACATGCTATGGGGTGTGAAATATTTTGTCCACAGGTTCTAAGAAGTGTTTTTGTAGTCTTTATCATATATTAAAGACTTTGTAATAATTTGAAAGAATCAAGTTATCTTGAAAACACAGTGTATTTTTTTTTCTGAGTCTACATCTTAGAAATTGTACTATAAGTCAAGGCAGAAAGGATGATTCACTTTACGAACAGCTGTTTTGCAGACAACCTTTCAAGAGCACACAGCTTACTTTAAATGATATAAAATTGAAATACTGCATGTGTTAAACTGAAATAATTTTGAAATGTATCCATGGTTTTGGAGTTTTCTTGAGATGGCTTCCCTTTTGGCAGAAATAATTGCTAGTTAACTACATATTAAATTGACAGCTATCAATCTAGTACATGACACCTTGTCCCCACCAAACACCTTCAATTATGGTTGCAGTTCTTAGACTCAAGTGCAGTAATCCACCATGTCAATTGCTAGTTGTGGTAGGAGAGGACAGTGTGACTTAGTGGGAGGGGTGTTTGGGGAGAATATGAATCACTGGACTATAAAGCAAAAGAACTGAATTCTAGTCATGCCCTGATTCTTGCTGACTCTGATCTTGGAGGCGTCATATCACTTTTTTTGTACTTGAGTCTCCCCAACTGAAAAAGAAGGATTGAACTCTAACGTTATGCATGGCTTTAAATATGTCAACATTACTCAACCAATACATCTTTATTTGTTGAGAGAACGTACTCTTTGTTCTACCAATTTATTTCTAATGAGTTACTCTCGGGGTCACTTGGCCAACACATTTGGTTCTGATGAGTAGAAACAAAAACAAATTCCACATAGTACTTTATGGAAAATGACTCAAGTCAGTCCCCAAGATAACTGTTCCACACTTATAACTTTTGTCCCAGTCTTCTTGTTACTTCTTCCCTTTATCCATTCTGGTGGATGATCTCATCCAATCTTGCAAAAGACTTCTAATATCTACATATTTTAGTTTTGGCCTTTCCCCGTAAATTTGGATCTTAACTTGCAACAACTTATGGGGCATTTTCACTCACACTCAAACTGTCACAACGTGAGTTCCTTATCCCCCAAACAACAATATTGATGAAAGAAACAAATACCGGATGTAGTTGTCTTTTTTCCCCCCACTCGGGGAATGGTACAAGAAATGCAACTTCACATTGCCTGTGTCTGCTTCAGTTCCCTTAAATGTGATCAATTACAGATGCTTTACAACAATTCACTTCTTTCCTTTCCTCTTCTACTGCCAGTGTCTTCAAATAGGCCTTCATCATCTCTAGTCTGTTGCAGACCCCTTAAATTACTCTCTTCTATCTGCATGCCAAATGCCCGTCAGAGTCATCTTTCTAAAACACAGCTGTCATCGTTTCACTCTCTTCTTCACAAACACCTCTGTCTTCATCCTCACTGTTAATAGAAAAAAAAAACCCAGACACCACCACTTGGCATCTGAAGCCATCACCAATCTGGCCTCAGCCTACCTTTCCAGGCTTATCTCCCTCTTGCCTCCAGTGTTCTGTATTTGAAACATATCCTGTTTTTCCTTGCTCCTGTGTTTTTTTTTTCCCTTTGAATACCATTTTAAAATTTATTTTCTGAAGGATAATTGCTTTACAGAATTTTATTCTTTTCTGACAAACCTCAACATGAATCAGTCATAGGTATACATATATCCCTTTCCTTTTGAACCACCCTCCCATCTCCCTCCCCATCCCACCCCTCTAGAACATGGAAGCAACCTAGATGTCCATCGACAGAAGACTGGATAAAGAAGTTGTGGTAAATATACACAATGAAAAAGGAATAAAAAGCCATAAAAAGGAATGTATTTGAGTCAGTCCTAATGAGGTGGATGAACCTAGAACCTATTATACAGAGTGAAGTAAATCAGAAGGAGAAAGATAAATATCATATTCTAAGGCATATATACAGAATCTAGAAAAATGGTACTGAAGAACTTATTTATAGGGCAGCAGTGGAGAAACAGACATAGAGAATAGACTTATGGACATGGGGAGAGGGGAGGAGAGGATGAGATGTCTGGAAAGAATAACATGGAAACTTATATTACCATATGTAAAATAGATAGGCAACGGGAATTTGCTGTATGGCTCAGGAAACTCAAATAGGAGCTCCTGTGTTTTTGATACATAGCAGGCAGAAGCTGGTGCATCTCTCTCCATCTCGACCTGGTAAAGTCCTTCTTCCTTACCCTTCAGCTTATTGTGTGATTTCTGATTATGAAGTTACTTTTATTGATGTGATTCCTTGCTAGACTCTTCACTGCCCTTGTTTGTGCAGTTCCCCAGTAGTTGCTCACTGGGGTCTGTTGTTGATGGGCAGGATATTGTAGCAGTTGGGACAGGACCATTTTGCATTCCTTCCAGAATTTGCCAGCCTCTGGAGACACTATTGCCTTTCCCTGACTCAAGTACTTGCTCCTGCCTAAATGCCGGAGCCTGACTCACAGGGGTGACAGGGCAGGGGACTACATAGAAGCTGGACAACTTTGTTGTTCAGTCACCAAGTCATGCCTGACTCTTTGCAACCCCATGGACTGCAGCACGCCAGACCTCCCTGTATATCACCACCTCCCAGAGTTTGCCCAAGTTCATGCCCATTGAATTGGTGATGCCATCCAGCCACTTCATCCTCTGTTGTTCTCTTCTCCTGCCTTCAAACCTCAATCTGGACAATTTATTTGCTATAAGAAGCTCAGTATCAACCCTCCCCCACTTTTAACATTTTTTATTGGTTTCTCCTTTTCCATACCCCTTCTCAGATTTCATTGACTTCAAGCATGGTGTGCCCTTCACTTTGCTTCTGTGTTTTGTGAAAACAGTTCATGGTACCTAATTTGTGCATCTTCTAGGCTGCTGTTTTCCTCCTTAGTTGGATTGGTTGGCTGTCAGTTTCTCAAAGATTTCTCAAATTTTAATCATCTAACAATGTCTCCTGATTTTGATCCCAGCTATTTAGCCCATTTCTTAGCTTTGTTTTTAAAAACTTAAGAATAGAGGGTTTGGAGTTAGGAGGTAGGGAAACTACCATGTGCATTTAGTTTGCCATTTCAAAACCAGAAATCTTAGTCTTCCTTCAGATCTCAGCTCAACTGCGACATTCTCCTTGAAATCATCACCAACTGTTATTCCTCTCTCTGTTGCCTATTCTCCCATCATACTTAGAAAAAAAGAAAAAAATCATACAATCATGAGAAATGCTGAAAAGATATGATATTTAACATTATTCACAATTAAAAATAACTCAATAAAATTTTAGTGGCTGAAAGTGAAAATTGCTCAGTCGTGTCCAACTCTTTGCCACCCTATGGACTGTCCAGTCCATGGAATTCTCCAGGCTAGAATACTGGAGTGGGTAGCCTATCCCTTCTCCAGGGGATCTTCCCAACCCAGGGATCGAACCCAGGTCTTCCACATTGCAGGCAGATTCTTTACCAACTGAGCTATTTAATAGCTAAATAGTCCTTAAAATTTATCTATCTACTTAAAAATCTCTAAAAGCTGATACCAAGCTAAAAGGTGAAACATTAGAAGGATTTTCCATTCAGGAAGGAAGTTAAGAATTAAATTTGTTCTAGAAATTTTCGTCAGTTCAATTAGAATAGAGAAATAAGTAGAAAAAGGTAAAATAGAGGGCAAAATTATTGATATTTTTTCTGTGATGTAATTCAATACATAGAAAGCACAAGGGAATCAACTTAAATATGGTAAGCATAATTCAGAAAGACTTCTCAGAATATTAATATACAAAATCGACAAACTCCCTTTATGTACAAACAACCAAGTATAACACATAATGGGAGAATCCTATTTTTAATTATAACAAAAATGATAACAGACCTAGGAATAGATTTATCCAGGAGCATGCAATATCTTTTTGAAGATAACTTAAAACATGGAGAGCAACAATCTAATTGGAGACTTGAACAAATGGAAAACCCATACCATATTCTTGGGTTGGAACACTTGTCATCATAAAGATGTGGATTTGACAACTGTAACATAATCTAAATAAAGATGTCTGTTAGGAACCTGAAGTCTGTATAGAAAACATGAATGCACAAGAATAGCATGAAAGAACCTGGATAAGTAAGAGTAGAGAGCTGACTTTTTCAGATATTGGGATTGATTACAAAGCTACAGTAATTAAAACTATAAAATAAGCCAAGAATAGACCCTAAAACATATTAGCACGTAATAAATATGGCATTTCAAATCAGAGGTGAAAGCAAGTTTTTTCCCCAATAAATGATATAAACGGGTAAAGTTGGCTAGATGTCTGGGAAAAGTTGGGTTGGAGTCCTACTGCTGTCTATGCCAATGGAACTCAGCCCCCACCAACAGTGTTACCCAACAGTGGTGCCAACAGTGGTGCCCACTGCCAAAGGTGATGTCTGCCAACAGAGCCATGATACTCCTACCACACCTGCTGGGAATTGCTATGCCAATTAGAAGCCAAAACCCATTGTTCAGATCTGATCCCACACCCTAGGCTATCACCAGCAGCTCTCTATTGCCCTTTCCCATCACCAGTGTTGACTAAAAGCTATAGTCACAACCTGACAGTGGAGAGTTATTTTATTTGGTGGGAATGCTTAGGACTCCAACCCATGGAGACAGCATCTCAGTAACTCTGAGAAAGCTGCTCCAAGGAGGTGAGGGGAGGAGCCAGGTTATACAGAAGTTTTGCAACAAAGAGCAGATAGTCTGAACATCAAAATATTATTGTTAATTAAAGGAAACCAGATATCCCAAGTTAAGCAATTTAGCATTCTATGTGTGGGAAGATGCAAGCATCTGGGCTGACTGAATTCATTCCTTTCATATGTACCTCAGCTCTCTGGGGCCAAAGCCTGTTTCCTTGTTCCCCTTAAGGAGTGGCAGATGGCTGCTTCTTGCATTCCCCAGGCTCCTCAGCAGTCACCATGGGGGGTGGCAGCATATGCTGGATCACAGTTTGGGGAGCCCTCATTCACATTTGGAGGCCAGAAGTCGCTGAGGGGTGTGCCATTTCTTGTTTGTTGATGTGGCAGGAGATAGTTTCATTTCACACAGCAACCATACTTACCAGCTGTATTTACTGCAGGCAGCCTTACAAGCCTTGTCTCTCCCAGCCTCACTCTTCACCCAGGTAATGCCAATTCACCATTTCCCGGGTTAATCAGGAGTGTCTCAAGCCATTCAAAACCCCATTTTATTTGCCTTTTTATTTCTTCATAGCCTGTTACATGTTTGCCCCACTTAATGAATTCATTGTAGCCATTTATTCTGTTAAGGTACATTTGTATTGTGTTCACCACTGTATCCCCACAGGGCCTACCAGTGTTCCTGGAACAGATTCAGTGTTCAGAAAATATTTGTTGGTTAACTGGCTGGGTGACTGTTTATTCCTGGGCTAGTCCTTCAGGGTGTTCTGGGAGGTGGGCTTAAGTTGCATCTTGAGGTATTTCTTTTCCCAGTGTCTCTCCAGCTGTGGGCCAGGGACCTGATATTCCCACCATTCCTTACTCCTGTCTGTTGAGGATTGGAAGACACCCATGAAAATGCAAAAATAGTGGCCACTGATTTATTAGCACCAAAGAGGCTTTAGCCTAGATCACAGGGCCCCTTGGGATGAATGGCCAGTCAGGTATGGTGGGGGAGGAAGGGACTTGGTGGAGAAATCCTATAACAAACTCTGGGGATGGGGTGATGGGGCAGGGCCCAGGGATTGATGCCACAACCAAGGCTCTAGTTATCTCAGCTGAAGTTAAGATTGGTGTGCATTGTTTGGGTTTCTATATAGGAATTTGTTGGCAAATATTGGGACTCTTCTTGTGGAAAAGAAAAACCCGAACACTGTATCAAATGACACTGTGAGATTTATAATTAGATAATAGTGCCTGTCTCCTGAGGGGCCTGTCAGTTTGCAAATGATTCTCACCAGATTATGGTAGGATCAATAGGAGCTGAATAATTAAAATTCGATACTACTATGTCTCTCTCAATAACACTGTGGAGAATGATGTATGACAGATTTAATTGAATTTGTCAGACACCATGGCTACATGCATAGATCACGGAGGATATTTTTAGAGTTATGTATTTGATTTTCTGATGAGCCTTGCAATGGGCCTTTTAACATTGGAGGTTCCTCACAAGTCCTGTGCTGCTGTGCTCTGGGAGTTCTGACAAGGCCCAGGAACACTGACCTGACTTTGCATCAAATGTCAAAAAGTGTAAACAGTTTCAGGTGAAATGGAAGAGATGGCTGCTCAGGGCACAGAGGAAGTTTTGAAGGAGGAACCAGAACAGGCTCCATCTTGAAAGCTAGGACTCCATCTTGGGCTGGACTATGGACTTTGATCTATATGCCCAGTATCTATGGAAATGACATACCAACTGGAAAACCAGGCCCCTGGAAGGAAGAGCCCTTTGCTAAAAGAATACCCTAATTATCTGTGTAACCAAATAGAATCATACATACTATTATGTTTATTGGGGTATGACCACAAGCCTATTGATAATTGTCCACTGTTAACTACCTAGGCTTAAGGCATATGAATCATGGGTTAACTTTGATTGTCAGGGAATTTGGGGAGGTGGGTTCGTCCATGTACACTTAGGGTCTATAAGGTTTTCACAAAAACTGGTCGGGGTCCTTGGCTAAGAGGAGACTCTGCCTTGGGCCCGCCGGTGTAATAAACTGCACTCCGCTATCTGCATTGTCCTGCTGAGTGAGTTTGTTTCCCGGAACGCATGGCTACAATATTTGGTGCATTGGCCGGGAAACTCCTCATTTTGAGGAGACAAGTCCCATTTGGGACTACTCCAAGGCCTTGCAGCTTGAATCTTCTAGAGGGGGGAAGGTGCTTTGCCCTTCTGGAAGGATTCTACTTCTCAACGCCCGGACCTTTTATGTTAGCAGGTAGTGGATGGCAGCAGGGGAACTGAACACTCAGGTGAGGAGGAACCCACCCAGCAGGGTGGAAGAGGGGGCCTGATCACCCCCCTGGGAGGGACTAGAAGGGGTACGGACCCACAGGAGCCTGGAGTAGACAGGTGGCAGCGTTTGCTTGGTACACAGGTTGATGAGTGTGTTAGGGCTTAGGAAGGAAATTTGTGAAGGTCATTTAGGAGGTGTGTCCACGCCATCTTGGGGAAAATTATTACCAAGCAATCGCCAGGAGATTTTTAGGAGAAGAAACTTGGTCCTTGTATGCTCATATTCTGCCCTCCCCCAGGAGGTGTCCCGTCTGCTGTGAAATTCTTGACCCCCTTGGAATTATCAGGCTAGAAGGAGGGGGATACATAAGTGAGTATGAATTGGCTTTACCGGAGATGGCCTGGGACATGGGATATTAACTCATCTGTGTTTTCATCTACACCTGATCAAGCCCACCAAGGCAGAACGGACTTTAAGGGAGAAACAGTCTTGGACCACATGGTGTTCTGGTTCGGCTGTGCTGACTGGCAGGTGAAGACACGCCGATCCCCCTTCTCCCTCTGGGATCTGGCAGCATTTGGACGAGGATGACCTGCCCCTCCCCGATACTGGATGATGATGCGCCCACTGCCCACTGCTGCACCAGGACTGGAGGCTGCCTTAATGCCCAAAGAAGGTTATGGGATGTATCTGGTTGGCCCAGATGCTTGTGAGCTTTGCTGCAGTTGCCGAGACCAACCGATTCTGGACCCTGATTGGTTCCTATATACTGATGGCACTAGCCTGACGAAACAAGGACAATGGCTGTCAGGTTATGCTGAAGTCACAGAAAAGACTAGCATCGAAACTGGCTCCTTGCCACAACACTGGTCTGCTCAATGAGCTGAGTTATTCAAGCACTCCAGCTGCCAAAAGGCAAGAGAGTAAACATCTACACTGACTCCAGGTATGCTTTTGCCACACTACATGTACATGGGGCTCTATATAAGGAAAGAGGCCTTTTGACAGCTAGTGGAAAAGATATTAAAAATAAAGAAGAAATTCTGACCCTGTTAGATGCTGTCTGGGAACCAGAAAGTGTTGCAGTCATACACTGCCGAGGACATCAAAAAGAAGATAACCCCCAGGCTCGGGGAAACAGACTGGCAGATAAGACCGCTAAACAAGCAGCCGAGGGCTTGGGGGTAACAAGTGAAGCCCCTATTAAAGCTCTCGTATTGGCGGAGCTGCCTGAGCTAATGCTGGACTCTCCAAAATACACTGAAGCCCAAAACCAACTAGCCAAAGTGGAAGGGGCCATCAAGACTGAAAAGGGATGGTGGGAATTGCAAAGTGGCAAATTGTTGGTACTGGAGGAGCTGGCACCCACTCTGGTAAGGCAAACACACCAAGCATCCTACCCAGGCCATGATAAACTGGAAGAGCTAATTTGAAAATATTTCTCAGTTCCCCGCCTCTCTTCCCTATGCAGGGCAGAGTCTCAGAACTGCACTGCCTGCTCATAGGTCAGCGCTGCCTCTCAGCACAGACAGAAACCTCCAGGGATTCAGCTAAAAGGCACGCTGCCCTTTGAACACCTGGAAGTGGACTTCACTGAAATGAAACCTCACCGACACTACCATTACCTGCTGGTCATAGTATGTACGTTCTCAGGATGGGTAGAAGCTTTTCCTACCCAGACTAACAGAGCATCAGAAGTAGCCTGGTGCCTGCTTAGGGAAATAGTTCCCAGATTTGGATTTCCTACCAGCATTGGATGGGACAATGGCTCGGCTTTCATAGCTGATTTAGTACAAGTAAGCAAAACTTTAAACATCAAATGGAAACTGCACACTGCATATAGGCCCAGAGTTCTGAGATGGTGGAATGAACCAACCAGACACTTAAAGAGACTCTCCAAGCGGATCACAGGGACTGACTGCTCCTGGGTGGACTTGCTTCCGACAGCTCTGCTCAGACTCAGGATGACCCCACAGTCCCAAGGCTATTCTCCATACAAAATTGTGTATGGGAGGCCCCCTCCCATAATAAAACAGGTGTCAACAAATTTGCCTCGGGTAAGGGGGGATAGGATTTCACAGCAGATGGAACTGGGTAAGGTAATAAATCGGGTAACTAAGTTTGTACAAGAAAGGATGCCATTCCCCTTTGGGGAACAGATTCATGAGTTTACTCTTGGTGACCAAGTATGGGTCAAAGATTGGAAACATGATTTGCTAGCCTCTCAGTGAAGGGGCCCTTATGTTATTCTAACTACCCCTACTGCAGTTAAAGAGGCAGGTGTTGTCCCTTGGATCCATCATACGAGGGTGAAGAGAACATACCACGCAAACCCAAAAAACACTGAGTGGACTGCACAGAGGGACCGCACTGACCCTCGAGAAACTAAGATCATCCTTAAGAAGAAGAGGGAAAAGAAGATCCTGGATGAGCCCCTTCAGGATGAAGCCGCATAATCAACTCCTGCTGCTTGGTCTCATCAATGTGCACATTCCTACGTGGACTTCACAATACCTCCAACTGCTGGGTATGTGGGGCTATGCATCTGTCTGTGATGGATGGACTTCCCTGGTGGGTGTCACCGCTCCACCGAGATTTTAAACCACTCTTCTTTTTCCTGGGACAACAAAATGAGACTTTCCTTTCTCTTGTCAATCATAATCTCTCCCTGCTCTCTTGGTGTAAGCCAGACCTACAGTCAATAGACTCGGGTCATGGGGTTACATATTATGTAAACACCAGTTTCATAAAAGTAGCAGAAGTGGTAATTCAAATTAGAATGGTTTTGGACATGCTCACAGCTGCTTAAGAAGGGACCTATGCTATAATTAAGGTTGAATATTGTGTATATATTCCTGATTTATCTGGCAATGTATCAGCTGCTTTAGATGACATGAGAAACGAGGTAAAAGCAATGTCAAATGAAAACATTCCTTTCTGGACTTTGGTACTATCTTCGGTGAAGGGTGATTGGTGGAACATTGTTATAGTTGCCTTGATAGTTCTGCTTTGTGGACCCTGCATTTTACAATGTATTATGAACTTTGTAACCCAAAGGTTGGTGTCATTCTCCCAAATTGGCGGTCAGAGAGGCAGGGTGCAATATATCCCTATGAATGATGCTCATACTATGAGTTAAGAGCATCAAGAGGGGGGAATGAAGGAGGAAACAGGACAGGCTCCATCTTGAAAGCAGGACGCCATCTTGGGCTGGATTGTGGACTTTGACCTATATGCCTGGTATCTATGGAAACGACATACCAACTGGAAAACCAGGCCCCTGGAAGGAAGAATACCCTAATTATCTGTGTAACCGAATAGAATCATACATTCTATTATGCTTATTGGGGTATGACCACAGGCCTTTTGATAATTGTCCACTGTTAACTACCTAGGCTTAAGGCATTTGAATCATGGGTTAACTTTGATTGTCAGGGAATTTGGGGAGGTGGGTTTGTGCATGTACACTTAGAATATATAAGGTTTTCACAAAAACTGGTGGGAGTCCTTGGCTAAGAGGAGACTGTCTTGGGCCTGCCGGTGTACAGACTGCACTCCACTATCTGTATTGTCCTTCTGAGTGAGTTTGTTTCCCAGAATGCGTGACTACAACAGTTTATGTGGGGAGGAAAAAGGTCCTAAAAGACAAATTCCTATTACCTAATAATTTTCTTTCTCATAGCATGTGTGTAGCCACTGGAGAGAGAATTCTGGAATAACTCAGATGACATGAGTTCTAGTCCTAACTCTGACACGTACTAGATCTGTGACCTTCAAAAGTCACCCAGATCTCTCATCTGTATAATGTTGAGGTGATGTCATCTGTTTGTCTTTTTTGCCTCAAAGTATTATCAGGAACAACTAAGATAGAAACTTGTAAAGTGCTTTCTAAACTGTGATTCTCTGTGAACGTGTAATGTGTTATCATATTTTTGCTAGTATTGCCTCCATTTGTTCATAAATCCATTCATTTGCTGCTTTTTAAATTGAAGTATAGTTGATTTACAATGTTGTGCCAATCTCTGCTGTATGGCAAAGTGACTCAGTTATACACACATATCTGTCATCTGTGTTAGTCGCTCAGTTGTGTCTGACTCTTTGTGACCCCATGAACTGTAGCCCACCAGGCTTCCCTGTCTGTGAAATTTTCCAGGCAAGAATACTGGAGTGGGTTGCCATTTCTCCAGGGGATCTTCCCAACCCATGGACCAAACCCAGGTCTCCCACATTGCAGGCAGATTGTTAAATGTCTGTGCCACCACCTGCTTCATACACATATATTCATTCTTTTTTTATATACTCTATCAATCCTTTCATTTGCTTACCTGTTTTATCATCCAACCATCCATTAATTCAACAGACTATTACTGAGAATGAACTATGCCAAGCTCTGTGTGGAGTGCTTGTCTGTAAGGGCCACCATGGTAAGGGAGGAAGACTATACAGTTAAGTCTTGAACCACATGGGTTGAACTGCACAGGTCCACATATATGTGAATTTTTTTCAATAGTAAGTACAATAATATATGATCTTTGGTTGGTTAGATCTGAGGGTTTGGAACCATGGATACAGAGGGCTAACTATGGGACATGAGTATGTGGGGATGTGGGTATCTGGGGTGGGTCTTGGAACCAATGCGCCACGGATACGGTGACCTCATTTGTGCCACACAACCAGTACATGATTCTCTCATAGTACTGATATCACATTTTATTGCACTTAATTGTATTGGTGTTGTGATACAATCAATGGACTTCCCTGGTGGCTCAGATGGTCAAGAATCTGTCTGTCAGTGCAGGAGATCCGAGTTCAATCTCTGGGTTGGGAAGATCCCCTGGAGGAGGGAATGGCAACCCGCTCCAGTATTCTTGCCTGGAAAACTCCATGGACAAAGGAGCCTGGTGGGCTGCAGTCCATAGGGTTGCAAAGAGTCGGACACAACTGAGCGGGTTTCACTTCATTATGATAGAATCATGTACTGGTTCTGGGGCACAACTTAGGTCATGGTGAAGATGTCAGGAAGGGCTTGAAAGAGAAGTTAAACATGCTATGCATTTGTAAGTTTTGGATAGGTGCTTAGCAAGCAAATGAGGGTGTAGGAGAGAACATTTTTGGTAGAGATAGCAGCATAAACAGAGGCACAAAACCAAGAAATGTTTTCATGTGCTTTGGGAATTCCAAGTTGTTTGGTATATTCAGAGAGGTGAATCTGGAGAAGTATGTGGAAATGGTTCATGAAGTGCTTGGTACATCACTTTCAGGAGCTGAATCTTCATGTTGAGGGTAGTGGGAGCCACTGAGGGTGTTTAATCAAGGGAGTGGTATGAAGAGATTTGCCTTTGAGTTAGAATTCTCTGGCAACAGTGTGGAGGATGGATTGGAAGAGGGCAGGGCTAGAGGCAGGAAGACCAGGTAGAAAGTTGTTTTAATAGTTCTAGGGAGAGAAAGTGTGGACCCGAATTACAGATTTAAACTCCACATGAGTGACGACTTTGCAGTCGTTTTGGTGGAGGCTCTCAGGACGGGAGGAGTGTTTTGGACAGACTCCCCTCCTGTGACAACTTATGAATCCCTCCAACTCTGACAGTCTAATATTCCCAATTTTGGGGAATGGTTCTCCCGTCCTTCTATTACCACGTGTCAGAAACCTATTCCTTCCAGGGCCCTGGTTTTCAATCTTGTTTCAGATGGTGGGAGAGCATAGTATCCCCTTTTGGTTCATTAAGCTTCCTGCAGACAAACCGGTTCCTTTCTTCTTCTAATGGTGGTAGGGATTGTGATTTATAGAATACTAGCCTCTTATAGCTTATTTCCCTTTCTCCTACAGGGCAGAGGTGGGCATGTCTCAACTATTTTTAAAGTTAGCTGACATATTATATTTTAAAGAGCTATTTAGGTGTCCTCTCTCAGGTCTACTCACCATTACACTTGAACACCAAATGCCCTTTGCTCAGTATCTCTGTTTATTTTTTGTGTCTTCTGTTTTTTTTTTTTTTGTTTTTTTAAACAAATGTTTATAGAACTGGAACCTTAAAAAGTTGGAGGGGACAGCTGAATACCTAGTAGTATTTCACAGACACCTGTGCCAAACCCCCTGGGAGCAGTGCAGTCAGACATACAAATCTGAATGCAATTCCCTCTTCTACCACTGCTGAGCTTTGCAGATTAAAAGTCACAGAACTCTTCAGAACCTAACCTTCTTTATCTGTAAAGTAAGCATGATAATAACTGCTTGGGAAGATTAAGGGAATGATTGATATGAACTGCCTTGAACACAGTGTCTAGTGCATGGTAAGAGCTCTATAAATTTTACTGCCCTGGATCTCCTTCCTTTCATTTTATTAACGAGGATATGAAGACCACGAAGTGACTTCCCCAAGGTCACAGAGCTAAAGTCCTGATTAGAACACAAATCTGTTTCCTTGTTCGTGTTTGTGGTTATACTTGGACCCTACTCTGATGCAGGAGCAGGTGGAGGTGGGGGGTGGGAAGACTTTGCTTTGTTGGCCAAGGAGATGGGGACTGAGAAGAGGGTGGAGAGGAGGCCAATGATGCCAGCAAAGACAGCCTTCACCTCCCTCCCAGTTTCACTAAGGGCTGCAATTGCCACTCTTGTCCTGGAGCATGGTGTAGTTTCCTTCACCATTGATGGTTTCTGCTTCTGAGTTCATCTGTCATCAAGCATATGAGGCTGGTGGAGACAGGGATGCACCTGCTCCCTAGGGAGGCTTCCCAGCAGCAGGTTGCATGATAGGAGAACTGAACTGGGAAAAGTGATTAGCATCTGTGGAATAACTGAGAAATGACTGGATTTCGAGGTAGTTAGGAAAAGACACCTGAATGAATTTCCAACAGTTAATAGAAGGCGGAACTTAACTAACAGTTGTTTCAGAGTGAAACACCTTGAGGTCATTCAAATATTTTTTCCTGTATTTCAAATATGATGCCATTAGGAGACTGAAATTTATTTTAAGGGCTATTATTTACAGCTCAAAGCTACAACAAATGGCAATGATGTTGGATGTTTCACGTTTGGGTGCCTCTAAGGTTGTTGCTCTCAGACATTTATTGTCTGTTCTGCTTATAAATATTTACTTCCATGCATATTCTGGCACCATGGCTCAGTTCCTGTTTTTTTCCAATATGAGCAGAGTCAGGGTTATGTCAGTAAACACACTAAAAAACACATCTTGATGTTGCTGACCGGGAGGCTCTGGGGTCTCAGTAGAGTAGGCTCGGCTTAATTCACTTTGTTCACCTACATAATAGACTCTATTGCTAACTCTCTACCCCCTATCCCTTGACTTTTACTGGTGGATTATAAATTACAGTTGATAACTTGATAGGCTTCCTACAGCAAAGTAACACTGCTGATTTATAGTCAATTAGACAGGATGTATCCTTTGAATTGTGTCTCTACTGGTGGGGGCATGGGATTTCTCTGAATCAATCATACATTTTTTTGGTCCTCTTAGTATCCAACCATACATACCTGTCAGATGGCCTGGGTTAACACTCAGTGTAGGGCCAGATTTAGCTAGGTACCAGGGGACATAGTGAAAATAACCTGAATCATTTACCTTTGGTGGAATGGTTAGTTCAGATTAACCCCCAGTTTGAACTTGTCCTTAAACCCAAAAGGACATTTACTTATTTAATCCAACACTTTCTACTCAAAGCACAGCCTTAAGGGAAGAGAGCCAAGCTGGAAAATAGAGGGAAAAGACAGAAGGAAGGGAAAGTCAGAAGCAAATCTGGGCAAGGGCAACACATGGGTCATGTGCTGCTCTGAAAGGTCCAAGGCCATCAAGACCTGCCAGGTGACCCATCCAGGAGCAGAACATGCAGATGGAGAACCACCAGAAACAGGCCTCATCTGCTTTACAACTTCTTTTTTCATATCTTCTGTAGAATCCCCACTTGTGCCTTGAAGGATTTTTATTGTTGTTTAGTCACTAAGTTGTGTCTGACTTTTTTTATGACCCCATGGACTGTAGCCCACCAGGCTCCTCTGTCCATGGAATTTTCCAGGCAGGAATACTGGAGTGGGTTTGCTATTTCCTCCTCTAGGGGGAAGGAAGGAAGGAAGGACTGAGTCCCGACCCGGCAGTCAAGCTCAAGTCTCCTGCATTGGTAGGTGGATTCTTTACCACTGAGCCACTTGGATAGGATTTTAGGAGGAGGCAGTTTTGGAATATCACTTGTGCAGTGACAGCTGTGATGTTTGTCCTCTCCATCCTTGAAACCAAGGCTACCTTGAAAGTGTGAACCATCTTGAGTTGTCTCTTGGTCTCCTTGGTAGTTCAGCACTTTGCATGTGGAGACTTCAGTCAGGGCATGTAGCTGTTTAACCTGAAGGTCTAAGTGTGTTGCCAGGCCTCATGCCTGAGAGAGGACCAGTCTCAGTGGCTGCTGGATGTGATAATCAGAGAAGGTAAAAAATCTCAGAGGAAAACCCTGTTAAAGGCATTTAACTTCAGTGTCACCACAGATGCCTAGTGCCACTTTGTAAAGAAGATGAGAAATGCCCTTGGTGTGGGCCAGGGGATACCTCCTCAAGAGCACTTGTAGTGGCTGCCAGCTTAACAAGTTTCTGGTGAAGAATCAGGCAGTCCAGGAGGACTGGGGCTTAAGTAAGCACCTGGAGAGCTGCTTATACATACTGATAGCTGCCTTCAAGGTGGAAATTTTGATTTGTTCCATCTAGGGTGCGGTCAAGGAATCTGTGCATTTAATTAGAGCCTCAGGTTGTTCTGATGCTACTGGTGCTTGAAACTACTGCAGGAACAAATTATTGTTTCAAAATTCTTTGAATTGGACTTGGTGGTTTTTTTTTTTTTTTTAATGTGACTTGACCTGCAATTTCTATTGGGGTCTGTGATGAGTGGGTCACTTTAGCAGTGGAATGTTGTAAACAAGTTTAAAATAAGAATGATTTATCTGTATAGGAGAACACTTGGATTCTAGAACTAGGCATTTGGAAGCACTTTTTGACTATTGTTTTGTATACTAAAAATTAGCACTCTATGTACATTTCTGATAAGTCTTTTCCTTTGTGGTAAATTCCATAACAGCCTCTCAATATACTGTGCTTCATTTTCAAGTTTAAGTTAATATTGAATAGCAGAATAAACAGAATAAACATCCTCTTCTAGTTTTTTTTTAAAGCCCACAATTTAGGTTAACTAGATTGACTTCATTACAGCTTTTTGAAGTGCCTAATTTTTGACTGTAGTAGAATTATAGATCATGAAATGGCAGGTGTACAGGGGAGAACTGTACTTGAATTGTAAAGAAAGATGGGCTTTCACTGAAGGACTTTTGTGCTTCTTGATATAGAGATCTCTACAGTCCTGTGCCACGCGCCCCCATGCCTGGAAAATTCCATTTTCATCAAGCTCAAAGCATGAAAATCCAGAAAAGAGGAAAAGGGAGAGAAGGACTGGGAGTGAGCAAATAAGAAATGGAGAAAAATTATCAAAGGGAGCTATAGAGAGCCTGAACAAGCTTCTAGGTGTTTGGTTTCTGTTGCTTTGGTGATGATGTGTTAGGGACTTCCTCAGCTTTCTCCAGCCCTGACATCCTATCTTAGAGTCTAGACCCAGGGTAAAGTATATAGGAAGATTTGGAAATGGAGGAGCAGCCAGCCAGATCCCAGCAAATCCTCTACCCCCTGCTTTTCAGCACATCCTAAACCTGTCCCTCCCTTACCCTGAGTGTAGTTCTCCTCATACAGAGCACAGGGACTTGGCTTACTGACTACTTCCTTATGTCTAAGCTGAGGTGTGCAGGACCAATCAGCAGTCCACTCTGCCTTTGGGGGAGGGGAGATGATGTAGACAAATATACCTATAATCAGCTGGCAGTCAAATTAATTCTTTGAAATTGTGATCCCAGAAGAGAAAATCCTGATTAAATCAAAATTAGGGAATTTGCACCCTTAAAGCATACCAAGGGAGTAGAAGGGACAGGTTATGGGATGTATATGGTTGAGAAGGTACAAACTTTCCCTTTGTCAAAGAAAAAATAATCAGTTCATCTAAGAAAGAAATGCAAATGTTTATTTGAATCAAATTTGAGAACTATAACCTGAGAAGAGTATCTTAGAAAGCTCTGGAAACAGTTCCTCCCGTTAGAAGTCAAGGCAAAGTTCTGTAAGTTTTTTGAGACACAGGGCTGTACATCAAATGATGTATTGACCATTCACACAATCGAGATCTAAGGGTCATCATGGCCCTTTACAAGATCAGGAAGGAATGTTGTCTTTAAGGAGTTGATGTCTGGTTGATGCTAGGAGAATGTTCCTTTTTATGGTCAAGCAGGTATTTCTGTAGGTGGATGAGGTGATAAGGGAGGTTTGGTTGATGCATAATGCAGATTCACAGTGCACAGGAAGTGTTAGAGAGGAGATGAAGGGCAGAGAAAACTTTTTATGTCTAATTTTTTCCTGTTTTGCCATAAAATAGGAATTTTATTTCATACCTTGTGTCTGCACAAGGTAGGAGTATATCACAAAGATTGAAGATGGAATTGGGAGAAAAAGCAAAGGGGAGTTTGGTTGTCTCTCATAGTTCACAGTCATAAGTCACTTATACCATTCCTTTTAATGGTATTAATCATAGTGTTGTTTAGGACAGTGATTCTCCACTGATAATACTCACTTGGCCAAAAAGTTCATGCAGGCTTTCCATATGAACTTTTTGGCCAACCCAGTATACATCAGTTCAGTTCAGTCGCTCAGTCATGTCCGACCCTTTGCGACCCCATGAACCACAGCACATCAGGCCTCCCTGTCCATCACCAACTCCCAGAGTCCACCCAAAACCATGTCCATTGAGTCGGTGATGCCATCTAATCATCTCATCCTCTGTCGTCCCCTTCTCCTCCTGCCCCCAATATTTCCCAGCATCAGGGTCTTTTTAAATGAGTCGCTCTTAAAAAAAAAAAAAAAAATGAGTCGCTCTTGACATCAGGTGGCCAAAGTATTGGAGTTTCAGCTTCAACATCAGTCCTTCCAATGAATATTCAGGACTGATTTCCTTTAGGATGGACAGGTTGGATCTCCTTGCAGTCCAAGGGACTCTCAAGAGTCTTCTCCAACACCACATTTCAAAAGCATCAATCCTTCGGCTCTCAGCTTTCTTTATAGTCCAACTCTCACATCCATACATGACCACTGGAAAAACCATAGCCTTGACTAGATGGACCTTTGTCGACAAAGTAATGTCTATGCTTTTCAGTATGCTGTCTAGGTTGGTCATAACTTTCCTCCCAAGGAGTAAGTCTCTTTTAATTTCATGGCTGCAATCACCATCTGCAGGGATTTTGGAGCCCCCCAAAATAAAGTCAGCCACTGTTTCCACTGTTTCCCCGTCTATTTGCCATGCAGTGATGGACCCGGATGCCATGATCTTAGTTTTCTGAATGTTGAGCTTTAAGCCAACTTTTTCACTCTCCTCTTTCACTTTCATCAAGAGGCTCTTTAGTTCTTCTTCACTTTCTGCCAAAAGGGTGGTGTCATCTGCACATCTGAGGTTATTGATATTTCTCCCGGCAATCTTGATTCCAGTTTGTGCTTCCTCCAGCCCAGCGTTTCTCATGATGTACTCTGCATATAAGTTAAAAAAGCAGGGTGACAATATACAGCCTTGACGTACTCCTTTTCCTATTTGGAACCAGTCTGTTGGTCCATGTCCAGTTCTAACTGTTGCTTCCTGACCTGCATACAGGCTTCTCAAGAGGCAGGTCAGGTGGTCTAGTATTCCCATCTCTTTCAGAATTTTCCACAGTTTATTGTGATCCACACAGTCAAAGGCTTTGGCATAGTCAATAAGGCAGAAATAGATGTTTTTCTGGAACTCTCTTGCTTTTTTGATGATCCAGCAGATGTTGACAATTTGATCTCTGGTTCCTCTGCCTTTTCTAAAACCAGCTTGACCATCTGGAAGTTATCGGTTCACGTATTGCTGAAGCATGGCTTGGAGAATTTTAAGCATTACTTTGCTAGCATGTGAGATGAGTGCAATTGTGCAGTAGTTTGAACATTCTTTGGCACTGCCTTTCTTTGGGATTGGAATGAAAACTGACCTTTTCCAGTCCTGTGGCCATTGCTGAGTGTTCCAAATTTGCTGCCATATTGAGTGCAGCACTTTCATAGCATCACCTTTCAGGATATGAAATACCTCAACTGGAATTCCATCACCTCCACTAGCTTTGTTCATAGTGATGTTTCCTAAGGCCCATTTGACTTCACATTCTAGGATGTCTGGCTCTAGGTGAGTGGTCACACTATTGTGATTATCTGGGTCATGAAGATCTTTTCTGTACAGTTCTTCTTTGTATTTTTGCCACCTCTTCTTAATATCTTCTGCTTCTGTTAGGTCCCTACCATTTCTGTCCTTTATTGAGCCCATCTTTGCCTGAAATGTTCCCTTGGTATCTCTAATTTTCTTGAAGAGATCTCTAGTCTTTCCCATTCTATTGTTTTCCTCTATTTCTTTGCATTGATTGCTGAGGACGGCTTTTTTTTTTTTTTTATCCTTGCTGTTCTTTGGAATTCTGCATTCAAATGGAGAGTTCAAATTCGAACTCTGCTTTCAAACTCTACATTCCCTTTTCTCCTTTGCTTTTCACTTCCCTTCTTTCACAGGTATTTGTAAGGCCTCCTCAGATAGCCATTTTGCTTTTATGCATTTCTTTTGCTTGGGGACGGTCTTGATTCCTGTCTCCTATACAATGTCATGAACCTCCATCCATTGTTCATCATCAGGCACTCTGTCTATCAGATCTAGTCCCTTAAATCTCTTTCTCATTTCCACTGTATAGTCATAAGGGATTTGATTTAGGTCATACCTGAATGGTCTAGTGGTTTTCTTCACTTTCTTCAATTTAAGTCTGAATTTAACAATAGGGAGTTCATGATCTGATCCACAGTCAGCTCCCGGTCTTGTTTTTGCTGACTGTATAGAGCTTTTCCATCTTTGGCTGCAAAGAATATAATCAATCTGATTTCAGTGTCAACCACCTGGTGATGTCCATGTGTAGAGTCTTCTCTTGTGTTGTTGGAAGAGGCTGTTTGCTATGACCAGTGCGTTCTCTTGGCAGAACTCTATTAGCCTTTGCCCTGCTTCATTCTGTACTCCAAGGCCAAATTTGCCTGTCACTCCAGGTGTTTCTTGACTTCCGACTTTTGCATTCCAGTCCCCTATAATAAAAAGGACATCTTTTTTGGGTTTTAGTTCTAGAATTTCTTGTAGGTCTTCATAGAACTGTTCAATTCAGCTTCTTCAGAGTTACTGGTCGGGGCATAGACTTGCATTACCATGATATTGAATGGTTTGCCTTGGAAACAAACAGAGATCATTCTGTCATTTTTCAGATTGCATCCAAATACTGCATTTCGGACTCTTTTTTTGACTATGAGGGCTACTCCATTTCTTCTAAAGGATTCCTGGCCACAGTAGTAGATATAATGGTCATCTGAGTTAAATTCACCCATTCCAGTTCATCTTAGTTCGTTGATTCCTAGAATGTCAATGTTGACTCTTGTCATCTACTGCTTGACCATTTCCAATTTGCCTTGTTCATGGACCTAACATTCCAGGTTCCTATGCAATATTGCTCTTTACAGCACTGAAGTTTGCTTCTATCACCAGTCCCATCCACAACTGGGTGTTGTTTTTGCTTTGCCTCCATCCCTTCATTCTTTCTGTACTTATTTCTCCACTGATCTCCAGTAGCATATTGGGCACCTACCGACCTGGGGAGTTCATCTTTCAGTGTCCTGTCTTTTTGCGTTTTTATACTGTTCATGGGATGCTCAAGGAAAGAATACTGAAGTGATTTGCCATTCCCTTCTCCAGTGGACCACATGCTTTCAGACCTCTCCACCATGACCCGTCCCTCTGGGGTGGCCCCACATGGCATGGCTTAGTTTCATTGAGTTAGACAAGGCTATGGTCCTGTGATCAGATTGGCTAGTTGTCTGTGATTGTGGTTTCATTGTGTCTGCCCTCTGAGGCCCTCTCTCAGTACCTACTGTCTTACTTGGGTTTCTCTTACCTTGAACGTGGGGTATCTCTTCACAGCTGCTCCAGCAAAGCATAGCCACTGCCCCTGACTTTGGATGTGGGGTAGCTCCTCTTGGCTGTGCTTCTCTGCCACCATTGCAGCCGCCACGCTCCTGCTATGTATACAGCAGTATACACAGGATCTTGTTAAAACACACATTCTGATAATGTAGGTCTGGGAAGAGGTTTGATATTTAGTGTTCCTGGTTGAGTTGGGGAAGTTGGGCAAGGCTTGACAGAAGAGGTAAGGCTTTGCCAGACAGAGAAGAGAGTGAGGGGACTTTCTGTGGTGTCATGGGTAGGAGAGGCAGTCTGCAATACAGGCACTGAGGATGTGGTAAGCACAATCTCTGCCAAGGACAATGAAAAGCTAACCTTGGCAGGACAGCAGTCTCATCTGAGGAAGGAGGTGAGGATAGGGTTGGGTCATAGGGTAAAGTAGGTGCATGGCATGAAAAGTCTTGAATGCTGACTTGAGAAGTTTGGACTTTGTCCTGCAAATAGAGTAGATTAATGGTTCTGAGGAGAGGAATAACACATGGAAAGCTGTGTTTGCAAAAGAACTAATCTTAGCAGGAGTACATAGGATGGATATCCAGTCTCCTGGGATAAACCATAATGGAAAAGAATATTTAAAAAGAATGTATATATGTTTATAACTGAATCACTGCTAATACAGCAGAGATTGGCACAACATTGTAAATCAAGTATGCTTCAATGAAAAAAAATTATAAAGGGATGATAATTTTGGAGGATGGTAAATGTCAACTGCAGTGAGATTGATAAGAGGAGATGGGGCCTGGATCAGGGTAGCAATAGAGTTTGGAAAGCAAGTCATCAGACTGGGAAACAGCAGGACTCTGTGACTGAAGGGCCTCTGGTATCTTCCTGCTGCTCCTTCAGATCCTCATTCAGAAGGCCTATGAGGCTGTGGGACCAGTGCATTTTTGAAGCAACTGTTAAAACTCCTAAAAAGCAGACTATAAAGCGAGATGGCTGTTGTGACCTTGTAGGAGAAGCGACCCTTTCTTATATTGCCAGACGGGTGGAAAGGTGACATTCTAAATGGTATATAAGATGCTGGAAGATGGGACAAATGGATGCTGAGAAGCATTGTAAGAGAGTAACCACAGCGGAAACACAAGGTCAGAGACAGAGCTCGGAGGAGCCAGAAGGGAAGCCAGCAACTTAGGCTGGATTTTTGCCTACAAGGAATGTGTAACTGGAGACCATGCTGACAAGAGCTCAGCTATAAATATAGATTTCATCCAGAAGCTATTTGAGAGCAAGGCCTCATATGGTGTGGGAATAAAGGTTAAGAGGAAGAGATAATGGTAAGTTTTATCCTTTCAGGATTTGTGAGGCCCACACTTGATTGGTCTTATGATCCTTGTACTTTCTGATACCTACAGTATGTCTCCATATATAACTATCCTCTGTGTTCATTTCATTGTTCTGAAAAGTAAGCGACATAAGCCCCATTCCTGGGCTGTGAATTGACATGGCACCTCAAAGCCCCTTCTCCTTGTTGACAAGTTGATAAGTCTCTCCCAAATTTAGTCCACCAGGGAGCCTGGAACTCTCACTATGAAAACCATTCGGTGAAGGCCACCGGGTCCTGTGAAAAATCAAGTGCATTAGGTCTAGACAAGTAGCTTTAATGGAAATGACTTTTACTACCTGCTTTAGCATAGAGAGAATGGGAATGTAGGGGCCAGTAAGTTGTGGTAAGGTGAAGCAGGAAAGTTCTAGATGACAATGTGGGTGGGACTAGGGACCTATGAGCCATTGCCAGGTGTCAGATCACAGCAGCCCCACACCTGAAGGGCAGCAATGTTTTAGGAAGTCTTACATTTGAAGGTCTGGTGAGTGACACTTTTCTAATGAGAAAAGGCTGGTGGTGTGTGCTGTTTGAGAGGTTTCTTGCCAGCCATTAGGCTTTTGTGAAAAGAACACTGATTCGTATCATAACTTGATGTTTCTGTTGGGATTAAGAAATAACCTGCTAGGCCTTAATGGAAGAAATTTACTGATGCTGAGATTAATATCCACAGAGGAACATCCCTCCCCTAGATTGCTCTGTAGCACCAAGAGGTGGTCCTGAGAGGAAATGGTAGAGAATAAACAAAGTGGGGGCTCCCATTACCTGGCAGAGTCATCACTTGATATAGGTTCATTGAATGAATGGATGGATAATTTAATGAATGAATAAAATACAAATATTGTGAAGAAAGCACTAAATCTAAAGTCATAAGATCTAGGTTCAAATTTCAGGGCTGACATTTATAAGCTCTTGGACCTTTGTTAATTTCTCTCCTCTCTACCTGGGCCTCATTTTCTTAATATTTAAAATGAGAATAAAAACATTTGCCCTACCACCATCACACAATTGTGGCAAAAAAACAAAAAACAAAACACTGTATTAAAAGAAACATCTGTTAGGAAACTCTAAAATGCATAGGGAAGTCCTGGGTTGACCATGGATGACCATTTTGGCATTTACTAAGATAATTATGTCTCTGGAGCTTATTAGTGGAGGGTCACTACAGCTGGCCTCTGCCCCCACATGGATTCTTCTACAAGGAAACCTCTGTCCAAAATCCAATCCCACACTCCTGTGCAATTGGTATAAAAATCAGATTCCTGTTCTGCCTGGTGAGCCTTCCTTCCTGAATGACTGGAGCACAGGAAGCATCATGGGCTTTGTAGGCAACATCTTTGGGAAATCATTTACCAGAAGCCCTCACTGTTCCTCAGTCAGTCATGGTCATCCAGAAGTGAGAGTTCTCTCAGGAGATTTTTTTTTTTTCTGTATCCTCAACTGTCTCCATGATTTCACTATCCCAAGGGGGAAAGAGTATACATCTCTCTCTCTCTCTCTCTGTCTCTGTCTCACTCTCCCCTCACCTTGTAATTCACAAGCAGCCATTGATTTGACTTTTAATCACTCTTCCCCTTTGTGTCCCTCACCTTTGATCCCCACCTTGGACTCTGCTCGTTTGATCTCAATGGAAGTTCGCTCACATTGCCTTTCTCAGACACATTGTGCCAAGTCCCTATTTAAATAGATGCTTTGTTCTCAGGGTTAGGGGAGAGAAGGTGGGATGATTTAAAAATCCTGCTGGGAGTCCTTGAGGAAACAGGCTTGGAGTAGTGTTTGCAGGAGTCAATAGGCTTGTTGTAAGCAGGCATTGTGTGTTCTAGCACAGGCGGCTGAAACAAATCAATTTCAATTTACTTGTCCAGCAAAAGGAGCCATTATTTAGAACTGAATAGCCAGAGCTCCCATAATATATTGTGAAAACTTATTGTAGTTTTTACTGAGAACTAGCTTATGATGAAATTATTTGTTTAGAAGCAAAGTGTGGATGTTTACAGAATATAAATTCTGAAGGTATTGATTAGAAGCAGTTGAAGAATGAACCACATTTCTTTTCTAAATGTGGTGGCCGGGTGATATTCATCCGACATTGATACCAGAGTACATTGCTGGCTGGAATTGTGGCAGAACACTTATTTTGACAACATGCACAATTAACACCAGGGGAAGGTGTTTGCTAGTTGGTAGCGCGGGGTGGGGGGTGGGTGGGATACAGTAGTTAAGATGGAAGCTCATTCAGCTTTTAAAGAGCAAGTTGGCTCATAAATTTGGTTCTCTCACATTTTCCCTTACAAAAATGTTGGTCCCTGTCTCTCTATGTTAGCTATACAGTTTGGTATATTATCAATAAATTGTTGAAACTCCCAGTAGGAGTAATATTTAAGGCTTGATTCACTGAAGTTTCCCTTTTTGCACAGTTTACATTGGAAAAAATAAGATACTGGGCTTGAAACATGATATATGTGTCTTCGGCAAATTGGCTGATTCTCTGTGTATGTATAAAATCGACCATATATATATATGTATATATGTATATATGTACATATGTATATACATATGTATATATGTATATATGTACATATGTATATACATATGTATATATGTATATAAGTATTTTAAAATTTATTAGCCATTCAGATGCATCTTATATAACCTCCAATAAATGCTCTTTTGGAAAATGGCTACAGTTTTTTAGTCTATATTGTTAAAAAGGTATCTCCCTACTTTTTCCACGAGTATAAGTTCTCATGTGTTCCATGAAGTTCAGATGCATTTACTTATTGGAAATTATAATACTAAGTTTAGAGTACCTACTCTGTGTCAGGTACTATGCCAGGCCCCATGTCTTTGCCATTATAGTGGTCTGGCAGAACTTTGGATCTGTTCAGTGGACTTCATTGAGTAGAACACTGAGTAATAATTGATAAATTACTACAAAATCTTCACCACCTTAACTTAGAGATTCTTTTTGCTCTAATTGTGCTGTCCTGCTTGTGCTTGCCTTCCTTAAGCGGTGGTCCCCACTCCAGCTCCTTCACTTTCCACCCTAAGTGTTAATCAATATTCCTTACAAAGAACTTGAATTTAGTTCTTATTAAATATTTATTAACTGAAAGAATGGAAAGATGCCTCAAGGTTAAAGAGGTAGGTAATGTGATATACATAATCAAGCTACTGTCATAATGGATGCGTATGATTTGATAATCCCTTGCTTAGATATAATTATGTAATTACATGGTGGGAGCTTTAGACACCATAGCAGTCTGTAAGATGGACCCTGCATGGCTGTGATGTCATAGCCCACATGTAAATTAAATGTGTGTGATTTGGACTTGCCCACTTTTCAAGCATTGCCTTTATTTACACCTGAACCTTGTTTTGGAAGGGGAAACTGGGGCTGGATCAAATGTACCATAGTTCAGTCAGTATGCTTCACACTGCCTTCACAATGCCTTCACACTCAGAAGCCAGACATTGGTAATCTAAGGTAAACTGGTTACTGTAACCCTGTGCTGCTGAATGATCCAGAATAAAGGTACAATTCATCTGATGCACATCAATTTGAATTTTCAGACAGTAAAGAGCAAGGATGTGGCCATACTATCTTAATATGGTGCTGACACAAGTAGCTAATTAGGGTAGTTCAGTGAGCAGACATTGATGGAAACTCAGTCTTAACTGGTTGTTTGCAACATGTATTCCAGTGGGACAGAATTGAAAGCCCAGAAATAAACCCATGTATATATGGTCAACTAATATTTTACAAGGAAGCCAAGAATAATCAATGAGGATAGGATAACCTTTTCAATAAATGGTGTTTGGGAGAACTGAATATTTACATAAAAAAGAATAAAATTAGATCCCTATCTCACACCAATAACAAACATCAACTCAAAATGGATTAAAGACTTAAATGTAGGGGGCAGTCCTAAGATGGTGGAGGAATAGGATGGGGAGACCACTTTCTCCCCCACAAATTCATCAAAAGATCATGTGAACGCTGAGCAAATACCACAAAACAACTTCTGAATGCTGGCAGAGGACACCAGGCACCCAGAAAGGCAGCCCATTGTCTTGGAAAGGAGGTAGGACAAAATATAAAAGATATAAAAAAAGAGACAAAAGAGTTAGGAACAGCGACCCATCCCGGGGAGGGAGTCGTAAAAGAGGAGAACTTTCCAAACACCAGGAAACCCTCTCACTGGTGGGTCTGTGGGAGTTTTGGAATCTCAGAGGGCAACATAACCGGGAGGAAAAAATAAATAAGTAAAACCCACAGATTATGCACCTAATTGCAACTCCCAGCGAAGAAGTAGCCCAGACGCTGGCCTCCACCACCAGCAAGTGGGGCTGAACAGGGAGGCGTGGGCTGCCTTGCTTAGTGTAAGGACTGGGCCTGAATGCCCTGAGGGAAATATGAGGGAGCTAACTTGAGATAGAAACTCAAATCTTGGGATAGCCAGAGAGGAAAAAAAAAAAAAAAAGAACTTTCCTGCAAAAAGCTCTAACCTAAGGCACTGCCGGGCCTGCTCACAGAACAAAGGACTGAATGAATATCAGAGGGAGCTAGCCAGCTGCGGACCAGCCCACCGGAGGCAGGGAGGCAGGTGGGTGACAGCCAGAGCCGGGCCTGCTCACAGAACAAAGGACTGAATGAATATCAGAGGGAGCTAGCCAGCTGCGGACCTCCCACCGGAGGCAGGGAGGCAGGTGGGTGACAGCCAGAGCCGGAAGGCAAGGGGCAAACTCTGCCCTAGAGACGGCATCCTCTACCAAACTGCGAGCAGGCTCCCAGTTGCTAACAAAGTCTTCCTGGGATACTAGATGGTTGACATCCTCCAGGAGGGTTGCAGCCAGAGATCAGCTCCCCAGAGGAGACACATGGCACACCTGAGATGGCACCCCCACTGCGCACCTGGGGAAACCGAGCAACTATAGACCTTGAGAAGTACTATAAGCTGGAACAAGGAACTATCTGAAACTAAACTGACTCCACATTGCCCTCAACAGCTCCAGAGAAATTCCTAGATATATTTTACTATTATCATTTTTTAAAAAAATTTTTAAATCTTTTTTATTTTTAAGTTTTTTATTACTCCTTTAGTTTTCATTTTTAAAACCTACTATTACCTTGCAAAAAAAAGAGACCCTATTTTAAAACAAATTTCATATATATATATATTTTATAACTTTTTCAATTTTATTTTGTTTTTATATTGTATTTTTGAGAGTCTAACCTCTACTTTAGATTTTTAATCTTTGCTTTTTGGTATTTGTTATCGGTTCTGTACCTTTAAGAATCCAATCTTCAGTACCCAGTTTTTACTTAGGAGTGTGATTACCAGCTTGATTGCTCTCTCCCCTTTTGACTCTCCTTTTTCTCCCCCAGGTCACCTCTATCTCCACCCTCCCCCTTCTCTTCTCTGCTTAACTCTGTGAATCTCTTTGGGTATTCCGAGTGGTGGAGAAGCACTTAGGGAACTGATCACAGGATAGATTGGTCTCTCTCCTTTTGACTCCCCCTCCTCTCCTCCTGGTCACCTCTGTCTCCTTCCTTCCTCTTGTCTTCTCTATGGAACTCCATGAACCTCACTGAGTGTTCCAGACTGAGGAGAGCAAATAGGTAATTAATTACTGGCTAGATTGCTCTCTCCCCTTTTGATTCCCCCTCCTCTCCTCCTGGTCACCTCTATCTCCTTCCTCCCTCTTCTCTTCTCCATGTAACTCTGGGAACCTCTCTGGGTGTCCCCCACTGGGGAGAATCTTTTCACCATTAACCTCATCAGCACTGTATGGATGGAGAAGTCTTGAGGCTACTGTAAGAATAAGACTGAAAGCCAGAGGCAGGAGGCTTAAATCCAAAACTTGAGAACACCAGAAAACTCCTGACTTCAGGGAATATTAATCGACAAGAGCTCATCCAAAAGCCTCCGTACCTACACTGAAACTAAGCTCCATCCAAGAGCAAGCAATTTTCAGAGCAAGACATAGCAAGTTAATTCTCCAACAAAGCAGGAACATAACTGTGAGCACAAAAATACAGGAAGCCAAAAGTCACACCAAACCCATAGACACCTCAAAACTCACTACTGGACACTTCATTGCACTCCAGAGAGAGGAGATCCAGCTCCACCCACCAGAACACCGACACAAGCTTCCCTAACCAGGAAACCCCGACAAGCCACTCATCCAAGCCCACCCACAGGGAGGAACCTCCACAATAAAGAGGAACCACAAACTTCCAGCATACAGAAAGGGCACCCCAAACACAGCAACCTAAACAAGATGAAAAGGCAGAGAAATATTCATCAGGTAAAGGAACATGATAAATGCCCACCAAACCAAACAAAAGAGGAGGAGATAGGGAGTCTACCTAAAAAAGCATTCAGAATAATGATAGTAAAAATGTTATAGATAGTCTGGGGACAAGGATTGAGAAGATGCAAGAAAAGTTTAACAAGGGCCTAGAAATAAAAAAGAGTCAATCAATAATGAATAATGCAATAACTGAAATAAAAAACACTCTGGAGGGAACCAACAGTAGAATAAATGAAGCAGAAGATAGGATAAGTGAGGTGGAATATAGAATGGTAGAAATAAATGAAGCAGGGAGGAAAAAAGAAAAAAGAATTAAAAGAAATGAGGACAACCTCAGAGACCTCTGCGACAATGTTAAACGCCCCAACATTTGAATCATAGGAGTTCCAGAAGAAGAAGACAAAAAGAAAGGCCATGAGAAAATACTCGATACTATAAGCAAGGTGACAAGACAGCCTTCAGAATGGGAGAAAATGATAGCAAATGAAGCAACTGACAAAGAATTAATCTCAAAAATATACAAGTAGCTCCTGCAGCTCAATTCAAGAAAAATAAAAGACCCAATCAAAAAGTGGGCCAAAGAACTAAACAAAAAAAACAAAACAAAAAAATAACAGATATTTCTCCAAAGAAGACATACAGATGGCTAACAAACACATGACAAGATTCTGAACATCACTCATTATCAGAGAAATGCAAATCAAAACCACAATGAGGTACCATTTCATGCCAGTCAGAATGGCTGCTATCCAAAAGTCTATAAGCAATAAATGCTGGAGAGGGTGTGGAGAAAAGGGAACCCTCTTACACTGTTGGTGGGAATGCAAACTAGTACAGCCACTATGGAGAACAGTGTGGAGATTCCTTAAAAACTGGAAACAGAACTGCCATATGGCCCAGCAATCCCACTGCTGGGCATACACACTGAGGAAACCAGAATTGAAAGAGACATGTGCACCCCAGTGTTCATTGCAGTGCTGTTTACAATAGACAGGACATGGAAGCAACCTAGATGCCCATCGGCAGACGAATGGATAAGAAAGCCGTGGTTCATATACCAATGGAATATTACTCAGCCATTAAAACTGCTTTTGAATCAGTTCTGATGAGGTGGATTAAACTGGAGCCTATTATATAGAGTGAAGTAAGTCAGAAGGAAAAACACCAATATAGTATACTAACACATATATATGGAATTTAGAAAGATGGTAATGAAGACCCTATATGCGAGACAGCAAAAGAGACCCAGATGTAGAGAACAGTCTTTGGGCAGGATGATTTGAGAGAGTAGCATTGAAACATGTATATTATCATATGTGAAACAGATCGCCAGTCCAGGTTTGATGCATGGGACAGGGTGCTCAGGGCTGATGCACTGGGATGACCCTGAGGGATGGGATGGGAAGGGAGGTGGGAGGGAGGGTCAGGCTGGGGAACACATGTACACCCATGGCTGATTCCTGTGTATGGCAAAAACCACCACAATATTGTAAAGTAATTAACCTCCGATTAAAATAAATAAAAGACTTTAATGTAAGCCACAAAATCATAAAAGTCCTAGGAGAAAATATAGGGAAAATGTTTCTTGATATTAGTGCTGGTGACAAATTTTTGGGTATGACACCAACAGAATCAGCCAGAAAACCAAAAATAGACAATTGAGATTACATCAAACTAAAAGCTTCGGGACAGCAAAGCAAAATGAAAAGGCAGTCTAGAGAATGGGAGAAAATATTTATTCTATAAACCACATATATAATAATGGTTTAATGTCCAAAATATATAAGGAAGCCATACAAATCAATAGCATAAAAATAACTTGATTAAAAATGGGCAGAATAATTGAATAGACATTTTTTCCAAAGAAGATATATAAATGTTCAACAAATAAATGAAAATGGTACTGAATATCAACAAGTGTCAGAGAAATGCAAATCAAAACCACAGAATGTTATCACCTTGCATCTGTTACACTGGTTAGCATCAAAAAGATAACAAGTGCTGGGGAAGATGTGAAGAAAAGGGAACCATTGTGCACTGCTAGTGGAAATGTAAATTGATAGAACTACTATAGAAAAAAGTATGGAAGTTCCTCAAGCAATTAAAAAAAGAGGACTAGCTTATGATCCAGTTATAATATTTATTTGAGTTATAATTAGGTTTGACCTTTGTGGATATTCATTTTCATACAATACTTCAGGGTTTCTGTAGGCTTTTAGAGGTGAAGTCAGATATGTTCTTGCCTTTCTTTTCTGATTATGCAGGGTCATTTTGTCATCTAGGGCCTCTGATTATTTGGCTAAATTTACAGAGCCCCTATTGGTTATGGAATATTTCTATATATTTGGGAGCCTTTAGGAAATAAAAAACTTGCATTTGGATGCAGAGTAAAGTGAAAAGATTATTTCAGATACTTTAATAATTCTAATTTATTACCTCTGTCTCCGAAATGAGAGTATTATAATCAATGGAAGTAAAGTGGCTTTTGCAAGGTTTTGAAGAAATCTACTGAGAAAGATGAAACTAGAACATATCTTATGTATGTGTAGTCACAAAACCACACCTAACTGTAGGAAAGTTTCAATAATGCAATCTCTTCATATTTGCAGAAAAAATCGAACAGAATTTGGTGGTCAGCTAATAACATCTAATATACTCTGGTAGTTCAAATTAGGAGGGCAAGCTGGAAGAAACTTGGAGGCAGTAGATAAAGGAAGCAGAAAGAGGACTTGATGAAATACTCCAGGGTCCTCACTGAGTTGCTATGAGGGTGAGCATACCATAATAGTGGTTATTCATTCAGGCACTGGGCTGGTGCTTTTTATGCATTAACCCATTTAATGATTATTGTGAGGGTGTGCATAACACAATAGTGATTATTCATTTAGGAACTGGGTTAGTGCTTTTTATGAATTATCCTTAATGACTCTGTCTTAAACATGTGGAGAATAAGGCCCAAAGAGATCGGCTACTTACCCGGGTTCACACAATTTGTAGAAATGATAGAAGATGGCTATGAAACCAGGTCCATCCAATTCCAATTATTGTGTAGTATTGAATTTTTCTTCATTTTAGTTATAATGCAGGAATTCAAGTAAATATTTGGCAAGAGATTACTTTTGGTTGGGATGTTCAGAGGAGATTTGATATAAGAGGTAGAATTTGAGCTGCCCCATGAAGAATGAATGAGGTTGAAGTTGGAAGAATATATAGAGTTGCAGGCAATTCCAGAGAGGAGATGCTTCATGAGCAAAATTTGTTAAGGGAAGGTATGTTTGGGAGAGAATGAGTGAAGTATAGGGGAGCCTTGGAAGAGGAGGCAGGAAAAAATGAGATTTGAATGTTAGACTAAGGAGCATGTACTTGACCCTGTAGACAGTGAGGATAAATGAAGTACTTTGACAAGGTGTTAATACCTTGTCTTAACATATTGGCAAGGAAGAAAAACTGTATCTATAATTTGAGGGGAGTTGGGAAGCCCCCTACAACCTGATTTCTCAGCACTTATAACTTCCTTCTCCAGGTATCATATTGCTGCAATTCCACTCTTAGAGATTCATTCCTTAGGGTTATACTCTCTGTTCTCTTTTGAAATGTAAATACTTTAGGAAAGAATACAATGTTGTCATCAAGCATTGACGATGAAGGTATTCATTAGTTCCTTTCATCCTTCAGGGCAGAGGCCTTCCCTAGAGCACCTGAGGGGGAAGGAGGAAGCAGTGGGGATATTCTTGCCATGGAGGCTCTCCCTGCTTCTGGCTTGAAATGTGAGCCAGCTCTCAGCTCAAAATATTTGAATTACTAACCAATGAGATGCCTGTACTTATCTTGAAGAGAGGTAGACTTAGAATCATGCTTTTCTGTGTGAACAAAGGTTTCCCTTGAGAATAAGTTACTACCCACTGTGAGAATCCATATCCCTAGATTGGCCTCGTCTTATTCTCTCTCCGAATCAGTTCTTAATTTATTTACTGTGAAATAGCCAGAGAAATAGTGATTATGTGTTTGCATGAGTATACACACATATAATCAGCATTTCCATGGTCATATGTATTTCTATTCTTGGAGGGACAGTGTTGCAAGTGTCTAATTATTTAGCTCTTGACTTGGGTGCTGAGTTAGCTGAGGATTTCTCGCCATTGTCTTTGAGAGGAAACAGCTCCTCTGCTGAGGGAGATCCATTCTAGCTTGGAGACAGTAGGCGGGAAGGAAAGGAGTGACAGGGTGGGAGTCGGGGTGGATGGATAGTGTGAAAGGAAGATCCTTGGAACCTTCATCAGCAGTGGGTAGATGACCCTGGGAGAGAAAGGAAGGCAGATAGCAAAAGGGTAATCAGGCGGGGAATTGGACTCTTACGCGTGTCCTCAGGACTCTATTCCAGGAAATGGGGATTTGAAAGAATCACAGACAGTGCAAACCCTAAAAACTCTGTGTGGTTCCACATGAAAGCCACTCTCTGTGACAGCAAATGCCAGGCCCTAACTTTGGGTGACATTTAAATGTGTCTCTTGAATAATAAACTTTAATAGAAGTCTGACTTGTTTTCTTTTCCCCTCAAATAAAACATTGTTTTGTTGAGATAATTAGAGAAGAAGAGAGAGAGGTGAATACGATCCTCAAAACTTTTTAAGCAGACAGAGCTGGAGGGCCAGGTTTGCTTTGCTAAAAATAGTTTCTCAAATGGTAACTGTGGGGAATTCCCTGATGGTCCAGTGGTTAGGACTCGACGCTTTCACTGCTCCGTCCCCAGGTTCAATGCTTGTTGGGAGACTAAGATTTTGCAATCTTATGTGGTGGGGCAGGAAAAAAAAACAGTAACTATTATTGAATATGAACATGTTAGCTGATGGGATTGGGAGAATGACATGAGAATGTTATGCACTCACAAACCAGTTCCATAGGCTCAATCTGGGCATAGGTTATCTTAGTGTCCCTTTCTTTTCTTGTTACCCACTGACCATCAGAGGTTAGATTACCAAAGGAATGTTGGAGCTATATGGAGGTGAATGGGGTGGAGATGGTGGGTAGCGGGATGGGAAGGAGGGAGAGAGATGACTGGCAGTGCACCTATGAAAGGCAGATCTTGAGAATCATGTAGCTTTTTACCCAATCCTACCAGGTGACCTGACAAGCTTCTTTTATGTCTCAGGCTAACTGGTCTCAATCTGAGCTTACATTGCCCCAGGCTACAGATCATTTCTCAAGCCATAGGTCACTGACTCCTAATTATGGTTTTGTCCTGCCCCATGGAAGTCTCTAAAACAGCCTGGACTCCAAAGCTAGTGACTCAGTTACTGGGATTCATAAGCAAACCCACCTGTAACTTGGGAGGTAGGGAATGTGGGGGTAGCAGTGATTGGATAAATGGCTATCTGTTGGGAAGTTAATTGTTTGCCAGAACCAAGATGATATGAATTGCATTCATTCATCCAGATTTTAATACAATGTGACCAAAATGTACCTCATGCTGTGTTGCTGGGGCACAGTGCCTCCTCTTCCAATCCATTCTCCAACAGCTGTCAGAGCCATCTAGAACATTAATTGGATGATACCACATTCTACATAGAACCAGTTTTCCTAATCTCTTATTCAAGGACTTTGATCTTGCCCCTGTCTACCTCTCTAGGCTCTTTCTAAACACATTATGTCTTATTTTATGCTGCTTGTAGATTCTCAGACATGTGCTTCTGTTTTGTGTGTCCATTTCTTTCTTTATTCAAGAAATGCCTTCCTACCTACCTCTTTTTTTCAATAATATCCTTCAAACCCCCAATTTCCTTCTTTTTTGATAACACCATATGTTTAGCTCTTTTTAAAACATTTAAGCATATTAATATTATTTAATTATATGTCTGTTTCCCCACCTATGTTCGCAGCACAGTTAACAATCTTAGGGGTGACTATCTGGCCTAACCTGGCCTAGAGTCCATGTCATATGAATTTGAATTGGGACTTTGAGAGAGATTCTGCCTTTGTATGATTGGATCAGTAACATGTGCTTAGGGATTACCTGAAGCTATGTTTTCTAACATATTTGTCCCCCTAAATAGGATTTGAAAAGAACAATAGGAGTATTAAAGCAGTCCATTCCTCAGACCCAGCTATATTTCTTTCATTTCTATGTCTTATAATTAAGTCACCATTTATGCTTAATCCCCTCAACTGGTTTTCTGTTGCTTCCCACTAAAAGAGTTCTAACCAATACAGTCTAGGGTTTAGTAAGTGATAGATGACATTTGTTGAACTGGACTCCAGTGGGAAGTCTTGATTTCTGCTCTAATGGAGCTTCCTACCACTCTACTTTAGGAAGAAGAAAAGTAACCAATGTGAAACCCTTGGATAACAATACAGAGCTCCATGTCATCAAACCTCCAGTCTTGGGATGTAGACTGTTAGCATTATAGGGATGCTGACAAAAGTTTGTTCAGGTCAGAGTGGGGTTAACCAGGAAAAGCTTCCTGAAGGTTACAGAACTTGGCTTGTCCTCAAAGAATAGGTAGAGTTTGCCTTTGACCTATGGTGTTCCAAAAGAAAGTTTCCAGAAGGACCCCTTGCAGACCTCAAAGGCCCTAGATAAGTCTAGATGATTATGATCCTGGCAGAGATCCAAGCAACTTCAGAATCACTAAAGATAAGGATCCTTCAATGGGCTGTATCTTGACTGTGCCAAACGGGACTTTGAACAGAAATTATCCAATGCTGACTGGGCCTAATAGTGATGAATAATGTGGAACACCTTGGAGGGGCCCTAGGAAGCTGAAGAATAAGCTGTAGTTATTATTTTATGAACCTCTCTGTGCACCTGGAGGATGACCCCAGTGATTTTCAATCTAAATGGTGGGATTAAATGGCAGTGGCTAGCTAGGCATTGCTAACTCTGAATTGGTATTTGTGATTTTGAAAGTTCCTGTGCAGAAGGAAAAACTTTCTCTTCTCTTTTCTTTTGTCATGTCATTAGATCTGCTAGGCCCACTTTCCTTCATGTGACCTGAGAAGATGGCATGGAGTGCTTACATGGGCACCAAA
The DNA here is from genome assembly GCF_019320065.1 of Cervus canadensis. Taxonomy (NCBI): domain Eukaryota; kingdom Metazoa; phylum Chordata; class Mammalia; order Artiodactyla; family Cervidae; genus Cervus; species Cervus canadensis. The sequence goes on from NC_057419.1 coordinate 120,005,824, forward strand.
TGGCTGGTTTGTTTACTGCTGTTAAATTGCGTAGTCTGTGAAGGCCATTTGCTTTCCTTCCTTACCATGTGGATTTGAAACCTTAGATCTGAGGGAAAAAAGACCGTTTGCCCTAGATTTGGTAGTGTCCCAGGGAAACAAAGCTTTATGCTGCTCTTTGCTCAGCAGCATGAAGATTTATTTAGTGTAAAAAAAAATTATGCATTTGCTCTTATTTCAGGTTACTGCATATAAATGGAGTTATTGCTTATAAAATCTTGATAATATTTTCTATTGCCCGGGAAAATTATACATAGACTTGTAGGTATTATAGATATACTATTAATAGTTTATACTCACAAACCAATCCATGTTCAATTAGCTTCATATATTTAGTGTTTACTATGTGCTACTTATGTGTTAGACATTAGGGAAAAATAAGACAGAAATCTTTTTGTGAAGAATATTCACAGAATGATAAATGCATAAAAGAGAACATACAAGATACAGAGGACGGATGAATGAACTTTACTAAGGAGATCAAGGAAGACTTCTCGAGAACTTCCGGCTGGCTTTTAATGAATAAGTGGGTATTCACTGGATATACATAAGGGAGAAGGAGTGAGAAGTAATTGATGGGGCAGGATTGGCAGATCCAAAGGCAAGGGGAATAGCAACGTTTGTTACAGGAACTCTACATAATTCAGACTGTTGGAGCATGAGATGCAAAGGCTTGGGTTAGGGAAGATGAGCCTGGAAAGGCAGGCAGGAACCCACTCATGAAGTGTGTCCTAGACTATTTTTCATATGGAAAGGAGCCAGTGATGGGGTTTAAACAAGAAAGTTAAGTAAACCAATTTGCATTCATTTATTCATTAAGGCTGTCAGCCAGTTAACAAGAATTAATTGAGTCACTACTATGTGCCAAGTTCTCTCTGAAGCTCTGCGGGTATAATCTTTCTCTTGATGGAAGTAGGGAGGACAGGTAAGGGAAAAACAAATATGTGATGAGTGCTCTGAAGGATAAGGGTAAAATTCTATGGGATCTAATCTAGTCTGGAAGGGTGAGGATTGAAGAAGTATACTACTTCTTATAAAATATGAGTTAATGTAAAATATGAGTTAATGAAGCAAATGGAGAAAGGAGGGTATCAAAAACAGAAGGAGGGATAGACACAAAATCCCCAAGGGAGAAGCTAACTAGGTTGTTTCAGGTACATGATGGTACACCAGGATGGCTGAAATGTGAAAGGCCATGGGAAAGAGTAGCAGATAAGGGATTGGGTTGGTTTGATAGTCTTTGTCTGTTTGTTTTGGTTTCACTAGACCGATAGATGATTGTAGCAGCAGACTAGAGGATGAACTGTGAGAATGGAAACTAGAAGGAAGAAGAAAACGAGAGCTTGCAGTAGTCCACGGGAGATGTGATGAGCTGATTTAGGACAATGGCAGTGGTAATGGTGATGGTGAGAGGATGGTGAGAGCTCTTTAGGTGATAGGGTCAATAGGACTTAATAACTGAGATCCGAGGGCTAAGAAAAAGAAAACAGGATGACTTGGGCTTCCCTGGTGGGTTAGTGGTAAAGAATCCACCTGCCAGTGCAGGAGTTGTGGGTTCAATCCCTGGATTAGGAAGATCCCCTGAAGAAGGAAATAGGCAACCCACTCCAGTATTCTGGCCTGGAGAATCCCAGGGACAGAGGAGCCTGGCACCCTACGGTCCATGGGGTTACAAAAGAGTCCGATACAATTTAGCAAGTAAACAATAACAGCAGAGGATGACTTGGTTTTCTGCTTGGTTACTGGGAATTGAAAATCACCAACCAAGATAGGAAATACAGTAAGTTTTTTCAACTCTGGCATGGCTTCCAGCTGCTGACTGTTTACATGGACCTTGAACTTCTTGTCTCACTCTGCTGCTTAGCACTTGTGCCCTATAGGTTCAAGGTCCATGTAGAGATGGATGAAACTGGAGCCCCTTATACAGAGTGAAGTAAGCCAGAAAGATAAAGAACATTACAGCATACTAACACATATATATGGAATTTAGAAAGATGGTAATGATAACCCTATATGCAAAACAGAAAAAGAGACACAGAAATACAGAACAGACTTTTGAACTCTGTGGGAGAAGGTGAGGGTGGGATGTTTCAAAAGAACAGCATGAATACTATCTATGGTGAAACAGATCACCAGCCCAGGTGGGATGCATGAGACAAGTGCTCGGGCCTGGTACACTGGGAAGACCCAGAGGAATCGGGTGGAGAGGGAGGTGGGAGGGGGGATCGGGATGGGGAATAAGTGTAAATCTATAGCTGATTCATATCAATGTATGACAAAACCCACTGAAATGTTGTGAAGTAATTAGCCTCCAACTAATAAAAAAATTAAAAAAAAAACAAAAAAAAACAATATACTTTTATTAAATGAAAAATAACACATGATATAGTAAAATAATTCAAAGAGTACATATGTGTATAAGTGAAGTGAAAGTCACTCAGTTGTGTCCAACTCTTTGTGACCCATGGAATTCTTCAGGCCAGAATACTGGAGTGGGTAGCTTTTCCCTTCTCCAGGGGATCTTCCCAAGCCAGGAATTGAACCAGGGTCTCCTGTGCTTTGCAGACGGATTCTTTACCAACTGAGCTACCAGGGAAGGAAACTTAAAATCCCCCTTCTCATAATTCCTAGTCCATTTCCCCAAAGGTAACCTCTGATAGTAATTCTTCCAGAAAAATATTGTATGCACCTACAAGCATCCATATTTAGTCTTTGCAAATATGAACAAGCAGAATCTTATAGACTGTTATGCACTTTGCTGCTTTTCATTGTAATATCTTGGAAATAATTCTCTATCAGAACATATTTCATTCTTTTTTATGACTGCTTAATACATTGTTCCATTATATAGACATTTGTGTACATTCTAGCTCTTTATTCATTCTTTAAATTGAGACTTATTGAGGGACTACTATGTGCCAGACATAATCTCTGCCTCTTGAAAGTCAATGATCTAATGGGAAATATCATCATTAAATTGTAGAAAAGTAGAATTGCAACCATGACATATGCTCCAGAGGTGCTTTGACAACCTGAAATAGGGTGTTTGACCTTATCAGGGAGGCCGAGAACTGCTCTCCTGAGAAATTCATTCTTGAATTGACTACTGAAAGATAAGTAGCAGTTATCAAAGTAAAGAAGAGAAAAGAATATTCTCAGCACAGTACTAAGGGTAGATGCATTTTAAATACTGATATACAACAGAAAAATCCTTATTATCCAAATATTCATTATCTGAGTCACTGAGGTTACAAGATTTTAGAGAGAAGCAAAAATCATTAGAGCACAACATTTTTTTTTTTGGCTGCTTATCATTTTTTTAAAATTGAAGTATAACTGTTGTACAATATTGTATGTTAAAGGTATACAATATAGTGATTCAAAGTTTTTAAAGGTTATACCCTACTTATAGTTACTATAAAATATTGGCTATTAATATATTCCCTGTGTTGTACAATATAGCCCTGTAGCTTATTTTATACATAATATTAATAGTTTGTTCTTCTTAATCCTCTATGCCTATCTTGCCCCCACTTCCCTGTCCCCACTGGTAGTGACTAGTCTGTTCTCTATGGGCCTGTTTCTTTTTTATTATATCCACTTGTTTGTTGTATTTTTTAGATTCTACATATAAGTGACATATATTTATTTTGCTCTGACTTAGTATGATACTCTCTAGGTCTCTCCAGGTCACTGCAAATGGCATTATTTCATTCTTTTTATGGCTGTGTAATATTCCAAAATGTATATATACCACATCTTTATCCATTCTTTTGTTTATGGACATTTTGGTTGCTTCCATGTCTTGGCTATTGTAAGTAGTGCTGCTATAAACTTTGGGGCGGATGTATCTTTTTGAATGACAATTTTCATCTTTTCCAGATAAATGCCCAGCAGTGGGATTGCTGGATGATACAGAAACTCCATTTTTAGTTTTTTAAGGAAACTCCTTACTGTTTTCCATAGTGGCTACACAAATTTACCTTCCCACCAACAGTGTAGGAGGGTTCCCTTTTCTCTAAAACCTCTCCAGCATTTCTTATTTGTAGACATTTTGATGTTGACACTTCTGACTGGTATGGGATGATACTTCATTTTCTTGTTAATTTTGACTTGCTTTTCTCTAATAATTAGCACCATTGAGCATCTTTTCATTTGCTTCTTGGCCATCTATAAGTTTTCTTTGGAGAAATGTCTTTTCAGATCTTCTGGCCATTTTTATTTTTGATTTGGTTGTTGGTTATATATATATATTATATATGTGTGTGTGTGTGTGTGTGTGTATTGAGCTGTATGAGGTGCTTGTAGATTTTAGAAATTAAGACTTTATCAGTCACATTATTTGCAAATATTTTCTCCCATTCTGTAGGTTGTCTTTCGATTTTGATTATGATTCCCATTGCTGTGCAAAAGCTTTTAGGTTTTTGTAGGTCCCATTTGTTAATTCTTCCAATTTGCCTTGATTCAAGGACCTAACATTCCAGGTTCCTATGCAATATTGCTCTTTACAGCATTGGACCTTTCTTCTATCACCAGTCACATCCACAACTGGGTATTGTTTTTGCTTTGGCTCCATCCCTTCATTCTTTCTGGAGTTATTTCTCCACTGATCTCCAGTAGTGTATTGGGCACCTACTGACCTGGGGAGTTCCTCTTTCAGTATCCTATCATTTTGCCTTTTCATACTGTTCATGGGGTTCTCAAGGCAGGAATCCTGAAGTGGTTTGCCATTCCCTTCTCCAGTGGACCACATTCTGTCAGACCTCTCCACCATGACCCGTCCATCTTGGGTGGTCCCACATGGCATGGCTTAGTTTCATTGAGTTAGACAAGGCTGTGGTCCATGTGATCAGATTGGCTAGTTTTCTGTGTTATGGTTTTAGTGTGTCTGCCCTCTGATGCCCTCTCGCAACACCTACCGTCTTACTTGAGTTTCTCTTACCTTGGGTGTGGGGTATCTCTTTAGGGCTGCTCCAGCAAAGCATAGCTGCTGCTCCTTACATTGGATGTGGGGTTGCTCCTCTCAGCCAGGAGATGGCAAGAGTGAATGTCGACATTCTAGGAATCAGTGAACTAAAATGTACAGGAATGGGTGAATTTAACTCAGATGACCATTATATCTACTACTGTGGGCAGGAATCCCTTAGAAGAAATGGAGTAACCATCATGGTCAACAAGAGTCCGAAATGCAGTACTTAGATGCAATCACAAAAATGACAGAATGATCTCTGTTCGTTTCCAAGGCAAACCATTCAGTATCATGGTAATCCAAGCCTATGCCCCAACCAGTAACGCTGAAAAAGCTGAAGTTAAATGGTTCTATGAAGACCTGCAAGACCTTTTAGAACTAACACACAAAAAAGATGTCATTTTCATTATAGGGGACTGGAATGCAAAAGTAGGAAGTCAGGAAACACCTGGAGTAACAGGCAAATTTGGCCCTGGAGTATGGAATGAAGCAGGGCAAAGGCTAATAGAGTTTTGCCAAGAAAGTGCACTGGTCATAGCAAACACACTCTTCCAACAGCACAAGAGAAGACTTTACACATGGGCATCACCAAATGGTTGACACTGAAATCAGATTGATTATATTCTTTGCAGCCAAAGATGGAGAAGCTCTTTTTTCAGTCAGAAAAAACAAGACCAGGAGCTGAGTGTGGATCAGATCATGAACTCCTTATTGCCAAATTCAGACTTAAACTGAAGAAAGTAGGGAAAACCACTAGACCATTCAGGTATGACCTAAATCAAATCCCTTATGACTATACAGTGGAAGTTAGAAATAGATTTAAGGGACTAGATCTGATAGACAGAGAGCCTGATGAACTAAGGACGGAGGTTCATGACATTGTACAGGAGACAGGGATCAAGAACATCCCCATGGGGAAAAAAAAAAAAGAACATCCCCATGGAAAAGGAATGCAAAAAAGCAAAACGGCTGTCTGAGGAGACCTTACAAATAACTGTGAAATGAAGAGAAGCGAAAAGCAAAGGAGAAAAGGAAAAATATTCCCATTTGAATGCAGAGTTCCAAAGAATAGCAAGGAGAGAGAAGAAAGCCTTCTTCAGCAATCAATGCAAAGAAATAGAGGAAAACAACAGAATAGGAAAGACTAGAGATCTCCTCAAGAAAATTAGAGATACTAAGGGAACATTCATGCAAAGATGGGTTCGATAAAGGACAGAAATGGTATGGACCTAACAGAAGCAGAAGATATTAAGAAGAGGTGGCAAGAATACACAGAAGAACTGTACAAAAAAATATCTTCATGACCCAGATAATCACGATGGTGTGATCACTCACCTAGCGCCAGACATCCTGGAATGTGAAGTCAAGTGGGCCTTAGAAAGCATCACTACAAACAAAGCTAGTGGAGGTGATGGAATTCCAGTTGAGGTATTTTAAATCCTGAAAGGTGATGCTGTGAAAGTGCTGCACTCAATATGCCAGCAAATGTGGAAAACTCAACAGTGGCCACAGGACTGGAAAAGGTCAGTTTTCATTCCAATCCCAAAGAATGCTCAAACTACCACACAATTGCACTCATCTCACACGCCAGTAAAGTAATACTTAAAATTCTCCAAACCAAGGCTTCAGCAATATGTGAGCCATGAACTTTCAGATGTTCAAGCTGGCTTTAGGAAAGGCAGAGGAGCCAGAGATCAAATTGCCAACATCCGCTGGACCATCAAAAAAGCCATAGAGTTCCACAAAAACATCTATTTCTGCTTTATTGACTATGCCAAGGCCTTTGACTGTGTGGATCACAATAAACTGTGGAAAATTCTGAAAAAGATGGGAATACCAGACCACCTGACCTGCCTCTTGAGAAGCCTTTATGCAGGTCAGGAAGCAACAGTTAGAACTGGACATGCAACAACAGACTGGTTCCAAATAGGAAAAGGAGTATGTCTAGGCTGTATATTGTCACCCTGCTTATTTAACTTTTATGCAGAGTACATTATGAGAAACACTGGGCTGGAAGAAGCGCAAGCTGGAATCAAGATTGCTGGGAGAAATCTGAATAACCTCAGATATGCAAATGACACCACCCTTATGGCAGAAAGTGAAGAACAACTAAAGAGCCTCTTGATGAAAGTGAAAGAGGAGAGTGAAAAAGTTGGCTTAAAGCTCAACATTCAGAAAACTAAGATCATGGCATCTGGTCCCATCACTTCATGGGAAATAGATGGGGAAACAGGGGAAACAATGACTTTATTTTTGGGGGCTCCAAAATCACTGCAGATGGTGATTGCAGCCATGAAATTAAAAGGTGCTGACTACTTGGAAGGAAAGTTATGACCAACCTAGATAGCATATTAAAAAGCAGAGACATTACTTTGCCAACAAAGGTCCATCTAGTCAAGGCTAATGGTTTTTCCAGTGGTCATGTATGTAGGTGAGATTTGGACTGTGAAGAAAGCTGAGCGCTGAAGAATTGATGCTTTTGAACTGTGGTGTGGAGAAGACTCTTGAGAGTCCCAAGGAGATCCAACCAGTCTGTCCTAAAGGAGATCAGTCCTGGGTATTCATTGGAAGGACTGATGCTGAAGCTGAAACTCCAATACTTTAGCCACCTCATGCCAAGAGTTGACGATTGGAAAAGACCCTGATGCTGGGAGGGATTGGGGGCAGGAGGAGAAGGGGACGACAGAGGATGAGATGGCTGGATGGCATCACTGACTCAATGGACATGAGTTTGAGTGAACTCCGGGAGTTGGTGATGGACAGGGAGGCCTGGCGTGCTGCGATTCATGGGGTCGCAAAGAGTCGGACATGCCTGAGTGACTGAACTGAACTGTTAATTCTTGCTTTTGTTTCCACTACTCTAGGAGATGGCCCAGAAAATTATTTCTATGATTTATGTCAAAGAATGTTCTGCCTATGTCTTCCAATGTCTTCCTATCTGGTCTTACATTTAGATGTTTAATTCATTTTGTATTTATTTTTGTGCATAGTATTAAAGAATGTTCTAATTTTATTCTTTTACATGAAGCTGCACTGTTTTCTCAGGATCACTTATTGAAGAGACTGTCTTTTCTTCATTATGTAGTCTTCCCTCCTTTGTCATGGATAAATCAACCATAAATGTGTGGGCTTCTTTCAGGGCTCTCTATTCTGTTCCATTGATCTATGTGTCTGTTTTTATTCCTGTACCATACTGTTTTGATTAATATAGCTCTGTAGTATAGTCTGAAGTCAGGGTGTGCAGTTCCTCTAGCTCTGTTTTTCTTTCTCAATATTGTTTTTGATATTCAAAATCTTTTGTGTTTCCATACAAATTTCAGAATTATTTGTTCTCTAGTTCTGTGAAAAATGCCAAACCAAGAATACAGCAAATCTTTCCATCTGTCTGTGTTATCTTCAATTTATTTATTCAGTGTTTTATAGTTTTCTGAATATAGTTATTTTACCTCCTTAGTCAGGTTTATTCCTAGGTATTTTATTCTTTTTGATATGGTGGTACATGGGATTTTTTCCTTAATTTCTTTTTTTTTGATAGTTTGTTGCTAGTATATAGAAATGCAACAGAGTTCTGTATATTAATTTTATATCCTGTAACCTTTACTAAATCCAATAACTCTAATAGTTTTTTGGTGGGCTTTAGGATTTTCTGTATATAGGATCATGTCATCTGCAAACAGTGTTTCATTCTTCAGTGAGTTGATTACTTGGAAAATTTTACTTAATACTGCTCCTTATTTTATATTGATTCCTATCATTGCACATCATATAAATGTCTTTAGCAGTTTCTATTAGGTTGGTGCAAAAGTTACTGCGTTTTTTGGATTGTTGAAATTTGCTGTTTGATATCAGAATACATTCTTAAATAAATGTGGTTATCATTTTAATGCACACCTCTTGCTTTATGTTTTTTTTTGCTAATGACTTAATCCTTGCTCTTTATTTTATATTTATTTTAGACTATGGATATGATTTTAGACAAATAGTAAATTTGAGCAGTTTTCTTATTTGAGTTCAAAATGTGTCATAAAGCAGCAGAGACAGCTCTCAACATTAACAATGTATTTGGCCCAGTAACTGGTAACAAACATACAGTGCAGTGGTGGTTCAAGAAGTTTTGCAAAGGAGATGAGAACCTTGAAGATGAGGAGCATAGTGACCAGCCATTGGAAGTATACAAAGACCAGTTGAGAGCATCATCAAAGCTGATCCTCTTACAACTATGCAAGGAGTTGCCAAATAACTCAGTGTTGACAATTCTATGGTCATTGACATTTGAAGCAAATTGGAATGGTGAAAAAGCTGGAAAAGTGGATGCCTTGTGAGCTGACCAGAAATAAAAAAGATCATCATTTTGAAGTGTCATCTACTCTTACTCTATGCAACAACAACAAATCATTTCTCGATCATATTGTGGTGTGTGATGAAAAGTGGATTGTATATGATAACTGTGACAACAAGTTAAGCTCAGTGGTTGGACTGAGAAGAAGCTCCAAAGCATTTCCCCAGACCAAACTTGCACCAAAAAAACATCATGGTCACTGTTTGGTAGTCTGCTGCTAGTCTGATCGACTACAGCTTTCTGAATCCCAGTGAAACCATTACATCTGAGAAGTATGCTCAGCAAATCGATGAGATGCACTGAAAACTGCAACACCTGCAGCTGGCATTGGTCAGCAGAAAGGGCCCAACTCTTTCTCAAGACAATACCCAACCACAAGTCATACAACCAAAGCTTCAAAAGTTGAGTGAATTGGGCTATGAAGTTTTGCCTCTTCTGCCATATTCACCTGACCTCTTGGCAACCAACTACTACTTCTTTAAGCATCTAGACAATCTTTTGCACGGAAAATGCTTGCATAACCAGCAGGATGCAGAAAATGCTTTCCAAGAGGTCATCAAATCCTGAAGCACATATTTTTACACTACAGGTATAAACAAACATATTTCTCATTGGCAAAAATGTGTTGATTGTAATGGTTCCTATTTTGATTAATAAACGTGTGTTTCAGCCTAGTTATAATGACTTCTCTGGTGGCTCAGACAGTAAAAGCGTCTGCCTATAATGCGGGAGACCCAGGTTTGATCCCTGGGTTGGGAAGATTCCCTGGAAAGGGAAATGGCAACCTGCTCCAGTACTCTTGCCTGGAAAATCCCATGGACAGAGGAGCCTGGTAGGCTACAGTCCATGGGGTTGCAGAGGGTTGGACATGACTGAGTGGCTTCACTTTCACTTTTCATAATGATTTAAAATTCACAGCCTGAAACCACAATTACCTTTGCACCACTTCTGTATTTTTGAAAGTACAGATCAATCACAAAATGAAATATCAAATTTTGTAAAAGATACAAAATTTAATGAAGTTGTTGAAAGTGGAGATTTGGTTGACTTTTAAAAAGCCTTTGACGGGTAAGGACTTGGCAAAGTTTATTTTTGAGGAAAAGAACAAATTCATACAAATAGGGTCCTTGGGAAAATTGAGGTAATCATAAAGCTTATTGTTTATGATCCTGTTGTAAAATAAGAAAGATGCCTATTGCAATATCATGCCATTTTTTTTTTTAGAAAAGTCGCAGCAAGGAAATCTGCAACCAGTATTTGAAAATTACATTGTAATTTTCATGTATAGTTGCATGAAATCTTTCTTTTTAAAAAAAAAAGATTGAGCAGACTCAGTTTTCATTAATTTTTTAAAAATAAAATTCCAATTAAATTTAGTGAAAGTCTGTGATATCTGGCTCTCATTTTAAGTATTGGGTTGGCCAAAAAACTCATTTGATTTTTCTCTTGTAGGCTGCTGAGAAAAGCCTGAGAGAACTTTTTGGCCAACCCAATAGCTTTCGTTTAAGTGGCCCCTTTTCCAGTAGTGATTATTCTTGGATACATAGAATTTCTCTATTGCTCATTTAGCCTCCCCAGAGGTGGGACCAATTTGCATTTCCACCAACAGTATGTGAGAGCGTATGAGAGTGCCCGTTACTTCTTATCTTGGTGAGCTTTTGAATTATTGAGAATCTGATGGGTGAAAAAGGCACCTTCATAGTTGTCTTTATTTGCATTTCATTAATCATGAATAAGGTCAAGCATCATTTCAAATGTTTAATGGCCATTTATGTTTCATTTTCTGAGAAATGCCTGCTAATATTCTTTGCCTCTTTTTCTTTGGGGGCTGTTCATCCTTTAGTCATTGATTTTTACAATCTTATTGTGAATGAAGAGACAGTCATTTGTTTGTCGTATATGCTGCAAACACTCTTTCAATCTGTCTTTTGTTTTTGGAATTGTCAATAAAATAAGCCTTACATTTGTTTGGAGTCAGTTTTATTTGTCTTTTTCTTTTTGGATTCTGAGATTTGTATTCTGTTTTGAAAGTACTTCTAGCTTCAAGTTTATGAATTAGTCTCCCTGTGATTTTACCTAGCAATTTTATGGTTTTGTTTTTTTCATTGTTGAAATATTTAATCCAGAGAAGATTTATTTTATTATAATAAATGCAGAAGAAATTCAGCCTTTTCCTGAAATGGCCACATATTCCCAACATATTAATTGAATTATACATATCTTCTTTGCTGATGTGAAATGTCATCTTTGTCAAACACTGAACCTTCATATGCACATTAGTCTAATTCTGAACTGTACTGTATTCCATTGATTTACTTGTTTCTTCTACTTTATTAAATTCTTTTAATCTTCGCAGCTTCACAGTGCTCTTAATTTTGTTCTATACTTCTTTCAGAATGTTCCTTGCTATTCTTGAGTATATTTTGTCTTAGATGACAGAAACGTGTTAAGATGTACTCCTACTACCATGGGTTTTTAGGGATATCTCCTTGCATTTTATGTAGTTTATGTTCTGTGTATTCTGATTCTGTTATTTGGTGTATGAATATTTATGGCAGTTATATCCTTATTGTGGATGGTGTCCTTTATCAAAACACTTTTTTCCTTGAATTCAATCTTCTCTGTTATTAATATCATAACCTCTGCTTTCTTCTTTCATCATTTTTATGGTATGTAATATGTTTCATAGTTCAGTAATGCTGTTTTGGTTTTCAATTTGTTTTCTTAGCTCTGTAGTCTCCCTTTTCATCTCATTCTTATCATTCCATTGTTTTATCATTTGTCTTTGATGTCTTGTTTCAATGACTCTATGTGCTCTGGAAATATTTCTTTTCTTTAGTGGGAATGTTTTCTTCAGGCACAGATTCATCATCTGTATTTCCTTCTCTCCCTCCTTCTTTCCCTTGCTTTTCCCCACCCCATCTCTTTCCTATAGTATTTTTGCAGAGTTTTTATTCTACACAATTTCATTGCATTCATGTTTAAGTTAAAAGACTTCTCAGAAATGTTCTGTATATAGTGTGATGATTTCCTCTGCATAATAATGACTGGGAACCACTGACCCAGGTGGCAGAACCATTTATTCCACATTGATGTCTCCAGCTCCAGGTTGTCATCTAACTCAAGATGAAGCCTAGTATCTTCCCTTTCAAAAAGTATGTTAATGCCAGAAATCAACTTTTCCCACTCTATCCTTCCATCTTAGACCTTAGAGATAAAGCATACAAACCTTTGGGTTTTGGCCACAGCACTACTTTCTTGCATACTTGGAGGGGGAAATTCATCAGGTCATGTCCATGTGCCTCTTCTTTCTGAGTCCCTAACTACTCCAATTTCATCGTACTTAATTGCTTGTTTGTTTTCTATTCTGTCCAGTCTCAGTTGTTGACAGAAAAAAATGACCTGTCGGTGATGATGATTGTTTTGTCTTCTCACTCCTACGTCTGCTCTAGCCCGCAAAACCCAGAATGAAGCCTTACTGACTCTCCTGCTGTTTCCTCTGTAAATTGGCAAGATTCTGAGCTGGTAAGGAGTAACTTCTCTTCTTGAAAGATATTTCAGATCTTTGCCTTTCAGTGTACTTTCATGATTTTTATACACTCACATTCTTTCCACTGTACTAATTCATGGGAGAAAGGAGCTTGGTGAGAGCTGTATTAATTCTGAGAATCTTCCATTTCTCATTTCTGTTAGCTTCAGTTTTATTGTGGCATGAATGTGTGGCTTTGTTTTGTTTGCTCTGTATTTTATGTTTATTATTGTTGTTTTCATGAAATATTGGGAACAGATTTTGTGTGAACAAGCCCAACTCCACCACCTTATCCTTAGAGTTCATTTGTGTTGTCTTTATTTTTCTACCTAGCTTCATTTCTAATAATGAAATGCTGTAATTCTTGGTTCTTTGTCTTCACCCTTTCCCTTGGTCCAGGGTAGTTAAAAGCCTATGTTATCTAATCTGTGATGTGGTTTAGGGTACTTACTACAATGCCAGGATGGCCTTGATATGTGAGGATTAGCTGCTAGAAATTCAGTTAATAGTACAGGCAATGCAATTTATTTTTCTGTTATCGAACATGGAAATATCTTATTGTCCTATTGTCTAAATCAGGGGTCTCTAAACTTGGGAATCTAATGCTTGATGATCTGAGGTGGAACTGACATAATAATAGAAATAAAATGCACAATAAATGTAATGCACTTGAATTATCCCGAAACCACACGTCTACCCCATCCATGGAAAAATTGTCTTCCACAAAACCAGTCCCTGGTGCCACAAAGGTTGGTGACCATTGGTCTAAATGATACAGTACCAGGATGTAAGACACAGAATATTTCAGGCAATGTCCTATCTTCTCAAGACAGACTAAATCTCAAAAGTTTGATTTGAGAAAATGTGAGAATTCAGCTGACATTGCTGAGCTGCATAGTTCAGAGCTGCCCAGAAAGCAGTTAGGACAGGCCACCTCCCTCTTTCACATCACCTGCTCTGTATGATACTGGGTGGTGATACTGGTTTGGTCGTCTGATATCAACGTTAATGTTTCTTGGTGTATGGTGACCAAAAGGTAGTTAGTCAACTATTTAGTTTGCTTTTTCTTTCAACAAATGTTGATGAGGTGCTTGCTATATGTTAGACACTGTTCTAGGCACTAGAACCAAAGCAGTTGTGTTGAAGAGATACATCTCCTGCTCTTCTGGAGCTTCTCATCTAGTAGAGGAGATGGACTAAATCAGACAAATAATCTAAAAACCCCATATTTTTATTAGGTAGTGGTAAGTGCCAGGAAGCAAATAAAGGCAACTAGATGGATAGAGCCAAATGAGATCAGGGCTCCCTTGGAGAAAGTGGTCAGGTCAGTCTCTTTGAGCATGACTTGTTTGGGTGGCTGGGGTGGCATGTGAGGAAGGGGTGGGGAACTGCTCATTGAAGCTACTCTATGGAAAAGGAATCAACAAATAAATGTAAGTTTGTGAAGAGCTGCACGCTATGTTTCTCATGGAGATTCTCGATGCAGATTAGTATAAGAAAAACTCTTGGAAGTCCTGCAGGAAAGAAATCAGTTAATTTTGTACATCTCAGTGTCTCTTAGATGTATTTGACAACTTTTTTTTATGTGTAATGCCTATCCCAGGGAAGGAGGAGTGTTTTGGAAAGCAGTGGACAACGTGTGACAGGGCAGCCACATAGGTCTCAGATACAGCCCTGTCTGTTTTTAACTGAAGCCCATTTACTTAGAGCCCGTAATGACAAGAATGTCTGTGCTGGATTGTCCCCTTCTGATTATCTTGTCACCAACCCACTTTATGGAAAGAGAAATTGTAAGAAAACATTTTTATTTAATAAAGATAGGTGATATAAAAACATTCAGAATTGTTTGAATTAAAACCAACAGCTATGTGGCTGTGGAATTTTTGGGGCTAGAGTAATTTAGCCCTGGCTCCTGTCTGTGATATGATGTAGACTTGTGCTGCTGACCATTGAAATGTTCAGGAGCCTCTGAGGCCCAGCAAAGTTGTGGGGACTCAAGGAGTCATTCAGTTAATTGTTCACTACTCCAGACTTTTTTTCAGATAGAAAAAGTAAATCACACTTGAGAAATATATTCCACACTGGAGGTTGAATCTAAATTCTTAATTTAGATCTTCTTAATCTGTATTTAACCAGAAATTGCAAGTGACCCTAAGCCCCCACCTTCCATTATCTATTCCACGAAGCTTTCAGAAGCCACCACTAAGTGGGTGGGTCATGTGGTAGCTACTTTCAGCCATAGTCCTGAGTTTCTCTGTTTAAATGGGTGGAAGCTTTTAAAAAAATTATTCATTTTTTTGGATGGCTTGTGAAATCTTAGTTCCCTACCAGGGGTTGAATACAGGTCACAGCAGTGAAAGCTCTTGAGTTTTCACCCCTGGACCACCAGGGAATTCCAGGAAGCATTTTAAAAAACACACTAGGTAATCTATAAACTGGGTTGATGGGGATAAGAAAACCTGTAGTGCTGAAACTTCTTCCCGAATTCCTATGCATCTACTCAAATATATTTCTGTAGTCCTGGCTGTTGTTTTCATGTTTTACTTTATGAACTGTTAAGTACTTTTCAAATGTTGAATTCTTGGAAGATTTATACCTTGGAATGTCAGCCCAGTTTCAGAAGCATCAATTTAATGTTTCCCAGTGTATGGATGTGAGAGCTGGACCATAAAGAAGCCTGAGTGCCGAAGAATTGATGCTTTTGAACTGTGGTGTTGGAGAAGACTCTTGAGAGTCCCTTGGACAGCAAGGAGATCAAACCAGTCAATCCTAAAGGAAATCAGTCCTGAATATTCATTGGAAGGATTAATACTGAAACTCTGTTACTTTGGTCACCTGATGTGAAGAACCAACTTATTGGAAAAGACCCTGATGCTGGGAAAGATTGAGGGCAGGAGGAGAAGGGGATGACATAGGATGAGATGGTTGGATGGCATCATTGACTCAATGGACATGAGTTTGAGCAAATTCTGGGAGGCAGTGAAGGACAGGGAAGCCTGGCATGCTGCAGCCCATGGAGTCGCAGAGAGTCAGAGACAATAGAGTGACTGAACAACAACAAAGCTTTATTATTCATGACAGTCACCTGGGGGTGATGGGTATAACTGCAGTTTCAAGGTATTTCCCTGTCAAGAATCTGATTCAGTAGACTGGGGATAAGGCTCAGGAATCTGCTTTTGTAACAACTCCCCAGGTGATTTTGATGCGGTGGTCCATGGATCACAATAAAGTAAACATTAGTTTGGTTCAGAGCTCTCCCATCCATAGCCTAGTGGCCTATGGTCCTTAATTCCATTCAACTTTAGGTCTCAGTTCTGGAGCTGCTATTGAGAACCATCTGGTTCACCAACACTGGCACTGTTGCCAGCATTGTTTCTTCCATGGAGCTGTAAAATAGGAAAGCTATGTCAAGGTTTCTCTTTTAAAAAAGTATTGAAATATGTTTGATTTACAGTGTTGTGTTAATTTATACTGTATAGCACAGTGACTCAGTTATACATATATTTCCTTTTTTAATATTCTTTTTCATTATGCTCTATCACAGGATATCAAATATAGTTCCCTGTGCTAGACAGTAGTACCTCATTGTTTACCCATGTTATATATAATAGTTCGCATCTACTAGTCCCAAACTCCCAAGTTATCCTTCCCCCACCTCCATCCCCCTTGGCAACCACAAGTCTGTTCTTCATGTCAAAGCTTCCTTAATGGATCTCTTATTTTTGGAGCCAAGAGGTCTTTCTCCCTGTACTCCCCACATATAATAAATCTCCCAAAGAAGACAAAGTCACAGCACACTTCAACAATTTTCTTGAGAGCCTACTAGATTCAAGGCCAAGGATGATGTTTTATGCTTTCAAAGCAGAATTATTAATGAAGCCTTTAAGACCTTTATAACTGGAAAAAATTTCAAAAGGAGCCACCCTCAGGGGTTCAGAATCCAACTTCAGAATAAAGATTGAAAGTTCCCCCCCCCCAAACCTCCAGCACCATCCTTGGTAATTTCTTTGATATTGCAAAAATAAAATTGCGCCTGTACATAAAACATCATTTAATATTCTGGGCAATTTATTTTTAAAGAGGAACTGTCAGTCTTTTGACAAGCTTCAAACTTAACTTACTTTCACAAATGTCAAAGTCGAGCATCAGGTTTATCTCATCAATCTTTGTAGCTTTGCAGCCAGGGAAAGAACTAGCTAACATTATCTTAGGGTCATGAAAATATTAGTTTAGTGAATCAGTAGACACGAGAATCTGTCTCTTGTTTGATATTTTATTTTAGCAGCTGAACATAGGCTATGATATTCAAATATTGTTACAGTATCTTAAAATTTTAATATTGTAGGAAGTCCAGAGTTTTGTGGTAGGGCATACATGAATATTATTTCCATAGTCTAAGTAACTCCAAATATCAGAAAAGGACTCTTCTTAACCAGATGTCAGTGATAACTCATAGGTTGAACAGTGGACTGGCTGCACCTTGCTTCACTTTTTATGTAATCTCTGTTCTTCCCAGCAACCACTGGACAAAGGAGAACACTAGCCATTCCATGTAGAGTTTTCATGCAGATTTTCTCCTTCTGTTAGGCAGTTGCTCATCACTGCTTGCCCTATGTAATCAGTGTCTTCCTAAGAGAATATGGGTAATTGACCATAGATACAATACTTGGATTAAGATGTCTATTTTCCTTGTTTTAAGATGGAAAATGTAATTTATCATACTGAATCTGAATTTGTGGTGGTAATTCTATCCCTTTTGTTCAGTTGTGTGTGTGTGTGTGCATGTGTGCACACGTGTCTATGTATGTGTTTATACATAGATATTGTTCTCAGTCTCTAAAGTGTTCTTAAATAGATTATTTCATCTTCCTCAATTAAATTAAGATACCAGACAGGTAGATGGCTCATGTTCATATAACAAGTTCCCTGGTTTTACTGATTAGTTTGGAATTATTTTGGAGAAAATATTGAGCATCTTAGGAATCAGATTTGAGGTTCTGATTGTACCTTCTCTTCCATCAATTATGTCTGTAGTGTATTTTGCACTAAAAAGTAAAAACAGCATGTATTAAGTGCCGGGCCTTCTGTTACATTTTTTCGCATATATTGCCTCACTTTTAGTTATCAATGACCCCATTTATGCTCCATTTTGTGTACAGGCTACTCTACCATGCCCTAGGATGGGCACTGTGTTGGCGAAACTAAAGTTATATAAAATGAATGAAAGGCTCAGGTTGAAAGTTATAAGGTAACTTGTCAAGAAGTGTGGGTGCACTTAAATGGACCAGGTATGAGTGTTGGGGAATGTTGGTGTTCAAGAGGATTATTATGTGAGCCTTTATTTAAAGGAAATATGTGATTTTATACTTCCCATCTGTTTTATCTTCTAACTTAACTTCACTCATATCACCTACCCCCAGGGCTTTATAAATTTGGATTTTCAGAAAAAAAAATTTTTGGATTTTCTTATAGTGGAATTTTTATTATGAAATATAAAATAGCATTCACAAGGAACTCAGTTGGGTTCTCTGTGATGACCTAGAGGAGTAGGCTGGGTGGCGGAAGGGAGGTTCAAGAGGGAGGGGATATACTTATACATATAGCTGATTCACTTTATTATACAGCAGAAACTAATGTAACATTGTAATTATTTTCCAATAAAAAACAAATATTGAATCATGATGTACCAATGAAACCAACAGAATGTTATATGTCAATCATATCTCAATTAAAAAATCCAAAAAACAAACAAAAAAAAATATAGACTAAGTAGGCCACACAAAACCCAGATAGGGACATTTGTGAGGCAGAAATAGGACTTGGTATTTGGACCATTTTTATGGCCGGATAGGGTGGTTGTATCATTTTGTTTTAGTGCCAAATGGATGTTTTCCCCATCACAAAAACTGGAGTTTGTGATTAGAAGTTAGTAGTCTGCAAACTGAAACCCAACTGGGTTGCCGAGAGGCAGGCAGCTGCAAAGGAAAGCTCAGGCAATTATGCCTTTGCAAGAAGAATAAAAGCTTTCCCTAGCTGTTCAGGATTGTATAATCAAATCTCTGTCTGTCAATTGCTAGAGTCAGATCATGGGAGTTTGCCTACGATGACATAATCTGAAACCCAGGACGTGCAAAACCCATTAAAAAGAATACTTGGGAAAATGAGCCTGGTATACTGTACAGACTTTGAAATTGCTTTTCATAAGTTATCTCCAAATAATCAGATCTAGGGAGGAGAGGAGCCAAGCGTGAAGTGACAGGTATTTCACTAAAGAAGAAAACAGGCATTTCCATCTCATTGTTTCTTCCCTGAAATAATGGGGATAATAGTCATATTAAAAAGAAAATCTAGACAGAGATCTCCCCTCTACCACTTGCAAATGGGAAAACAGTAGGTGATTTTCCCTAAAGCCTCCACCTTTGTCCAAACTTCGAAATGCAGCACCTCCTCCTTCTCTGTCATTCCTCAAACCGATTTTATTCAACTGGCTATTGTGTTTGGGTTGATGTTGATTTTCTTCCCTTCTTGGGTTTTGTTACCTGTACAATAGAGGCTCGAGAAAGGCCTGTAGATAAGATGAGACCTGGACCATTTCTCATCTCATCAGAAGATGAACACATTTATGCTAATAAATGTGTGCACAAGACAGCCAAGAGCTCTATCCCATAACTTATATCAGTGGCTCTTCTGCACCAAGGAAATCGTTATCTACAATGTATAGAGCTCACTCTCAGTCTAAACAAAACTTTTATGGTAGCCATATTGGCAAAAGACTGCTGACATAAACTTTATGTGGGGATAAAAATATGCTTGGAGGGGGTATAAATTTTATATGGATATATAGATTTGAGAATTCAAACCTGACAAATTGGTGGGATGGCCAGGGAGACCTGAATTTTCTTTTTTTAAAGGTGATAAAAATAACCTAAGGGCTGTAGACTGAGATAAAAATAAATGCACAACATAATGTATTTGATTTAATTTATGATGGCTGTTCTTAACTGACTGTTGGCTGTGACTGTTGGCTGTTCTTAACTGACTGGAAGGAAGTGGGGCTATGATGGCCTCACTTTCCGCCAGCAGAGGTCGTGTGGATGTGCGTATAAGAGGCATTGGGGAAACACTGCCCAGATCCTCCATCTAGTGAGAACTCACTGCTCAGCCACTTGGGGGTGAGGTTAGTTTAGAGCCTCCAGCTGTCGGCCCTTCAAGGTGTGCTTTAGCTGCAGAGGGTCATGTCGCCTGGGAGCATCCTGTAGCCAAAGACAGATGTGGGAATAAAAGGCCCATCATCTCAGCCCACTTGGAACAACACTGAAGGGTCATTCTAGCTTCAGAACTCCCATGGAGCCAGCCCAGTCTGCCCTTGAATGTTCCTTACAGCTTGCTTTCCCCTTTTATTCCTTTCTGTTTCCTTTCCTTCCCTTCTACAAGTGTTGCTACCACACCGTGAAAGGCTCTCAGTCGTGTCCGAGTCTTTACAACCCCATGGACTGTAGCCCGCCAGGTTCCTCTGTCCATGGGATTCTCCAGGCAAGAATACTGGAGTGGGTTGCCATGCCCTCCTCCAGGGGATCGTCCTGACCCAGGGACTGAACCAGCGTCTCCTGCATTGGCAAGTGAGTTCTTTACCACTGAGCCATCAGGGATATGATATGTTAAAACTCTACCTAAAAGTTCACGCTTTTTTTTTTATTTAAAAAGAAAGCAAAATGTTATTGTAGGCCTCAGGCCCTGTGCCTATTGTCACTAATGGAAGAGGTCACCCCCACCCCCACCCCGGTGAGAGGAGGCACTGGTGTGCCGAGCACAGTACAAGATGATGAAGCCTGGGAAGACCGCTTTTGTTGCTCTCTCTTCCAACCTTAGATCACCCGTTTCCACAACTGTCTCCCACTTTCCAGGGAAACCGACTGCTGGCCCTTATTTGGGAAAGGACCCCTGGGAGTAAGATGCAAATGATGAATACAGCTGAGGTTTAATTATTTTCACTCTATAGGAGGGTAGCGGTGGAGGCCTCCTTTGAATGACAGCCCAGTTCTTGTTTCTGATTGTGTTATTTCCTTTCCACTCTCTATCTGGAGACCAGTGTTTTCTGGAAGGCCTTTATTGCCGAGACCTTGTCATAAACAGAGTTATTAGGCAGACAATGGGAGATGAGGAGAACTCAGGAAGGGGAAAATGGAGGGGTCAGTGAGTGTTAATTTCAAACAAGCATCTTTGCCAAAATGAAATAATTACTGTATCTAGATAAAGCAGACGAAGTTGGAACAAGCAAATGTTCTTGGCAGGAAGTCGATCACACTCTGCACAATTCAATTTATGGGCAGCTACAGACAGCTTTAAAATATTTTTCTGCCTTAATGTGATGTTGAATTATTGAGCCCTTTTTTGTTAAACATTTATTAACAATCCAAAAATACCAATAAGTGGATCACCAATTGATTTGTCTTATTCTAAAATAACCCCTGTCAACTTCATCTTTCAGAATCGTCATTCCTGAATTTCTCAGAACATTGGAGGAGCTAGGCCTCTTTCTTGTCATCCACTACTAGGGAGTCTGACTTGCCCATTTCCAATAGAGCTGCCATCTCAACGGTGACCTTGAAAGAATTTACAAGCAGCAATTAGCATGTTTCAGTCTCTTATTCTAAAAACAAAATTTCACCCTTGATTCTCATAGTACTATTCCTTTTTATTTTTTTCTTCTTATCCTAATTTATAAGTAGATCGCATTCTTTGTCTACACTTTCACACCTCTATTCCCTCTTCATTCTACAGTAAACTGTCTTCTGCTGCCTTTATCCATGAAAACTACTCTTGTCAAGGTCAGCATTCTCACTGGGCAATGCCATCCACTCATCACCTATGTGCCGATGATTCCCAGATGATGTTTTTGCCCCAACGTCTCCCTGAAATGTCAGGATTATATATTCAATGGCCTGCCAGCAACTCCAACTGGATGTCTCATAGACAATTCAAACTCTTTATGTCCAAAACAGAACTCATCATTTCCCACCACACACCCATCCTTTCTTTTGATGTCTCTATTTTGTCACCCAATTGAAAAGTCCTATCTCATTCCTTTATTTTGCCATACCTCTAATAAATCACTATGTCTAGTTGACTCTCTCTTAAACATTCCTTGCATTTGTCCTTTCTTCTCTTTTAAATTCTGGACTATAAAAATAGTTTCCCAATTGACCTCTGATCTTCTCTCTTCCAATCCATTCTCCACACTGCCACCAGCAAGATCTTTCTATAAGAAAATCTGAAAAAAAAAGAAAGAAAATCTGACCACTAATTCTGTTAATTCTGTGACTTAACCTCTGTAAAACCGCCTCATTACCTACCAAATAATGCTCAACCTCCCCAGTATGGCATGTAAGGCCTCTGGATCTTATCCTGCCTATTTTTTCAGGCTTAGCTTGGAAATGCTGTTCATTCCTTCCCTATACTCTGCCATTTTTTGCTTTTATACTTTGTGTATACTATCCATTTTGTCAAGATTGCCTTTCTGTGCTTATACCTCCCTGCCCTGTATAATTGGACATAGCTTTGAGCTCACCTTATATTTATCTTCTTTAGGAAATAGTCCTTGCCTGCCCTTCCCACTCCCAGGGTAGGTTAATACCTCCTTTTTGCAGTCCCATAATAATTTGTGCACATATCTCTCATTTGATTGTAGTTCCTTATTTATATCTCTGCTCTTCCATTAGACTGTGTTCCCCTTAAGGTTAGGGGCTATGCTTTCCTTGCTCACAGCTCTATCTCTAGCAACTGAAAAAGAATGCAAGAAATGCTCAGTAGGCAAAGGAATGTTGAAAATACATGCTTATAATTTTAAAGCAGTGAACTATTTGTAAAGTTATTTCCCGTTTATTGTCTTACTTGAATCAGTAAAGTTGGATTCAGGACAAACAACTATCCAAAAGGGAGGCATTCTAGCACAGTGGGAAAGAATTTAGGCTTTAGAGTCATGCAGATGTACTTGGAGTCCCTGATTCCACCACTCGTATGCTCTTGGGCAAGTCACTTAACCTTTTAAAGTGTTATTCCCCCATCCAACTGGAAATAATAATTGTTCCTACCTCATAGGGTTTTATGAGGATCAAATGGGATAGATAATTATGCAAAACACAACATTCTTTGCATGTAAGTGCCCAATAGGTATTATTGTTACAATTATTACTACTATAATAGTTATTATCGCCTCTCATCTTTTTTCCTATTAGCCTTTTCCTCTTCATGCTTGGAGTAGATCATCAAATACTAAATGTAAAGCACTTAGAACAATTCCCAGCACAGAGTTAAGCATTCAGAAAGTTCTACCTATGATAATTATTATCTCAAAGCAACACTGTCTTCTATATCTGCTGGTTCACACATGGGATAGAAGCAGAGATGCTTTCTTTTCCTTTTTTTTAAAGAAGAGTTTCTTTGGATTAAAAAAAATTCTCTTTTGCTTCAGGCTGGAATAAAGTTGTCAACTTCTCATGTTCATGTTAACAAAGTCTAAACTATAAACTATTCTGAATCAAGTGCTGAGAGAGAAACATCCCCCCCCAATTAAGAAATGATAGCACACTGAAAATTCAAAGCAAAATCATCTTTATGTTCCTGGAGAAGTTTTTAAAAGTCTATTTTATTTATTCACTAAACAGATTTTTATTACCTACCATAGGTCAGGCATCATGCTGAGAACTGCCCTCAGGGAGCTTAGAGTTTATAACACCGACTTACTAAATAGAGTCTTCAGTTATAGGCCCCAGATTTGAGAGCTATTCTAGAGTAAACACAGAGATGTATAGTCCCATGAAATGAAGATAAAATAGACAGTTTAAGCCTAGGTTTAGCCTGCGATGAGCATTGAATGTGGCCTTGAAAAGTCCTATGGAAATTGATTATCCGTCCCTGCTGGTTGGCATTGCCATTTCAGAGCTACTTTGTCTTCATTTCCCATTGATCTTCAGTGGACAGAGTTTTACTTTCTTCCTTTTTTTTTAAAAGATTGACTAAAAATCTAACTCCATCAGGAGTATTTAAAACAAAAAAAAATGTCATCTGACCAAAGAACATGTTAGGGAAAAGGAGTAGATGAAGTCCTGTTTTGCATTCCACTTGGCCACCCCTTATGATCTTCCCCCACTCCTCCATCAGTGTTTGTCACTCTTTAATTTCATTTCTTCTTTTCACTGGAGTTATCAGGTATGTGGTATACTCCATGCTTACTCAACTGAATGGTATAGGATATGCTTAGTTCTAAGCTGACTCTGTTGCTGTCTCAGCAAAAACTTTAAGGAAAAAAAAAAAACTTCTTGACCCATTGGCCTCTTGAGGATGAAAGAACTGGACCTAATTATCTAAAATATGAGTTTCCATAACAACTTTTACCATTATGGCTAGTGGTCCAGCTCCCTGAGGAGATTGTATGACTGTAAGGTGAGGTTCTAGGCCACGAGCAAGGCAAACACCCTCAGGCTACATGAAACTAAAGGAGATATTTGTGAAGGACATCAGGGACTCATATGATTCAAAGGAGGCTGGGAAACCTAGTTTGCAAAGAGTAGAAACTGAAGACGCTCAGTGAACATAGAAGCACTGTATCACAGTGAAAATTACCTGGTTAGGACCCTGCCACTGTCACCACAACTTCTGCCACACCTGTTAACTTTTATGTCCTTGCTGCTTTTATGAAAAATGCAAACTCCTGATGAGACATCATATTGGTTGAATTTGTCACATGACTGCTCCTTGGCTGTATCAGGGGCTGGCAGAAAAAGGATCCGGACTCCTGGATACTCATATGAGAGGCAGGGAGAGAGAAATGAAGCTAAGAATTAATCTTCTGCTAAGCCTCCCCATCGGAGAAGGCAATGGCACCCCACTCCAGTACTCTTGCCTGGAAAATCCCATGGACGGAGGAGCCTGGTGGGCTGCAGTCCATGGGGTCTCGAAGAGTCGGACACAACTGAGCGACTTCACTTTCCCCTCTCACTTTCATTCATTGGAGAAGGAAATGGCAACCCAGTCCAGTGTTCTTGCCTGGAGAATCCCAGGGATGGTGGAGCCTGGTGGGCTGCCGGCTATGGGGTTGCACAGAGTCGGACACGACTGAAGTGACTTAGCAGTAGCAAGCCTCCCCATAGGAGGGGAGAAGTGTTTTCTTCTAAACTGGGATACTGGAAGGAAAGGAGAGGGATTCTGGGAAGCTTCTTTCCTGTTTGTTGTTCAGTCACTCAGTCATGTCCGACTCTTTGTGACCCCATGGACTGCAGCACACTAGGCTTCCCTGTCTGTCCTTCACCATCTCCCGGAGCTTCCTCAAACTCATGTCCATTGAGTCAGTGATGCCATCCAACCATCTCATTCTCTGTCATCCCCTTCTCCTCCTGCCTTCAATCTTTTCCAGCATCAGGGTCTTTTCCAATGAGTCAGCTCTTTGCATCAGGTGGTCAAAGTATTGGAGTTTCAGCTTCAGCATCAGTCCTTCCAATGAATATTCAGGGTCGATTTCCTTTAGGATTAACTGGTTTGATTACCTTGTAGTCCAAGGGAGTCTTAAGAGTCTTCTCCAACACCACAGTTCAAAAGTATCAGTTCTGTGATGAGCCTTCTTTATGGTCCAACTCTAACACCATACATGACTACTGGAAAACCATAACTTTGATTATACGGACCTTTGTTGGAAAAGTAATGTCTTCTTTCCTGAACCCACTCCAATTATACTCACCTTTCCACCAAAATGGTTTATTATGGTCACCAATAATCAATAAATTGCCAAACCCAGTAGTTAATTCTCAGTCCACATCTTATTCGTCTTTTCAGCAGTATTCACCACAGTTGATAATTCCTTCCTCCATGGAACAATTTATCACCCGATTTCCAAGATACAATTCTCTGCTATTTTCTCTTTAGTCATGCATTAGCAATCTTCCTTACTAGTTCTTCTTTATCTCTGTGAGGTCTAATTGCTGGAGGGTTCTAGGCCTCATTCCTTTGACCTCTTCTCCATCTGTTCTCATTCCTGGGATGATCTCATCCAGCCTCATGGTTTTAACTGCCATCTATACATGCTGACTACCCAGATATTTTTATCTTTAGGTCAGACTCTTCCCTGAAGCTCAGAATCAAATAGCTAACTACCTAATAGTGGGGGCTTCCCAGGTCACGCTAGTGGTAAAAATAAAAACAAAACAAAACCCACCTGCCAATGCAGGAGACATGAGACTTGTGTTCTATCCCTGAGTTGGAAACATCCCCTGGAGGAGTGCATGGCAACCCACTCCAGTATTCTTGCCTAGAGAATCCCATGGACAGAGGAGCATGGCGGGCTACAGTCCATTAGGGTCTCAAATAGTTGGACATGAGTTCGCATGCATGTGTGCACCTAGTATTTTTTTTTTCACTTGAATTTCCAAAAAGGATTTCAAATATTAAAAATCCTACTCTGGATCCTGCTCCTGTTCCATACTTCTCCCTGTTTCAGTAATTGAAGATGATTAGATATCTTGTGGTCCTTACATTTGAGATATATTCCAAATCTAACCACTTCTCACCACCTCTACTGCTAGCATTTTCATGCAGAACACAATGTATTCTTACCTGGATTGTTACAAAGCTTATTAACTTGTCTGTCTGTTTACACCCTTCTGTGTGGTCTATTCTCCTTAAAGCAGAGATCTTGTTAGAACATAAAGAAAATCATAAAACCCTTAGGGTCAAAATCTTTCAATGGCTGAGCTATTTGATCCAGGATTCTTATGTAACACTGACTGGGAAGTCTCTAACCAAGTTATTGTATAGACTACTTGGCTGTTTACCAAATCTATTGCTTAACAAATGGACAAAAGTTCTTGACAAATGGACTAGGCTCCAGGAAGGCTGATCTAATTCGTTGACATTGATCAGAGAAGGGAAAGAATGTACAAAGCCATCAAAAATAGATTTTCTCTGATATGACTTAGGGAAGTGAAATGCCTTATATGTCAGAGGCCAAGAAGTTGAGGAGAAAGGGACCCTGGCAGAAGGGCAGGCTATGGATATGGTATAAACAGGATCATTACTAACTAATTAGATGATTCTGAGAGTGCACAGTTTATGTCTTTGTATACCCTGAGCTCATTTCAATCTTGAAGTAGAACATGCTGCTGTGGAAAGAGTCACAGAGGTCATGGACATCCAGATGAATAACTAGGGGAAACCTGGCTGAAAATTTGCTAAATTTAGTGCACTGACAAAAGCCAGTTGGGGCTTTTATATTCTGAGCTTGCATGTGTAAAAGAAAGTAACTGGGTTAGGGATTAGTTATGCAGGTCATCAGAGTCACCATGATTATTGGCTGATGCTGAAAGGAAGATGAAAGAAATGGAATTTCCAATGAAAATGTTTAATGAAGTGCCTAATTTGAGAACTGAGTTTGTATTTAAAAGATGTGTTCATTATTGGGTGGCAAGTGCATAGGAAGAAATGAAGATAAGGGTCCCTGTGTCCAGTTTCTGGGGGCAAAATAAAAAAGAGCATGAATGAGTGAACAGACAGAAAATATAGCAGCCGTTATTGGAACCAATGATTTCAGCAGATTAGCAAATTAAGTATCTGTCTGAAAAGGAAAAAAAAAAATTGAAAGGCTCATTTGTGACACAATCCTGAGATTTTTTTTGACCATAAATATTTTTATTAAATGTGAAAATACACGGGCATAAAAATAGTACCCATATTTGTAGACATGTCATTTGTGACACAATCCTGAGATTTGAATCAGGATATTACCTAATTGATGTGCTCACATTAGTAGATGAGAAAGCTAGGAATTGCTTTTTTCTTCTTTTTGATTTATAGTTCAACCTGAATTGATTTCTGAATAAACTCCCTAAAGAAGCAAGCCTGATAAGATTAATATTGAGGTCATTTACTGACATCAGAAAAAGTATTGCTAATTGTTTCCTCATAAGGTATCAGTGGGAAAGAAAAACCTGGTGGATGATTAACTTTCAATAAAGGGAAGGCCACTGAATTTAAAGTAACAGTTTCATTTTTTGTCTTGCCGTGAAGTGCAGACCAGGTAGAAGGAGAGGGCTGCAGATGTCTGTAGTGAATAAAGTGGAAAACGGAATATTTTAATATTGATAATGGTACTGAGTAGTACGACTCAATCCAATACATATTTATTGGGCATCTAGTGTGTGATAGGCATCACATTTAGAGGCACCAGGAGATAGAGAAATGACACAGCTCTTGCCTCAAGCTGCTTGCAGTTTTACTAATGGTAGGGATCATAGCCCAAATCGTCATATCTGGAGAGTTTATGGATGGCCCTAGGAGCACAAGTTGTTGCTGTTGTGTGAGCTAAAAGCAGAATAGAACCGGTAGAGAAAAAGGGTTTCCCCCTACTGATTTCACCGTGGCGCCTGTTGGGCCTGCTAGGGCAGATTGAGGAGGAAGGAAGCATGGCCCCGTGGTGTGCAGACAGACTGGGCAGCAGTGCTGGCCCAGAGATCCTGTGGAAATGTGCAGGACAGTTGCTGTTTGTCACTTGCCCAGGGCCATCATGACTCTTCCTGACCCCAGGTTTGAGACAGAGGGAGACATCTGGAAGGGCTGGGGTATCAGTAGGTCTCAGGATTGTTATCCAGTGTTGGTCATTAGGCTGCCCTCTTGCTTGTCATCACATTCAAGAATTGCCTGATTGCCGGTTTGTCTCCCAAGGGGGCTTTGTGAGGCCTCTTGGCTTTTGCTTTTTTGTTGTTGTTATTAAAGCACCATTGTATCCCTAGGCTGGTGTTTCTATAAACACTTCATATATAAAGTTTACCCTGTATGATAGGAGGGCAAAACTAGGATCACTTCAGAAATACTGGACTCTGCAAATTACTGCATGGTCATTTAAAATCATTGTTACCTGTGCCTTAAAGCAGAATTCCTAATACGTGGCTATGCCTACCTCATGGGTGCTTTCGTATTTGTTGTGCTATAGCCACTGTCTGTAGGACCAGCCAAGGCAGCTTTTTGCTAGGGGGCAAGTAGAAGATGAAAAGGCTAGGGAAATAAGTTGAAGAAAAACTGAAGGTTGAAAGGATAGGCTAGGACAAGCTGGCCCAGAAGGGATAAGAAAAAGAAAAGATATAAAAATGAGGAGTGAATGGCCAGGGAGAGGGATAGTAGGGTGGATGGAAAAGTCATCCTGTGAAGTACATAGCAAAGTCTGGGTCGAGAAAATACAGGGGATAAATAAAAGGGAAGGAAAAAGTGAGAGTTACTATGGGAATCAAGAAGAGAGAGGATGATTGTTTGTCATGGAGTCCACAGACTGAGTCCCTAAGGCTGCTGTGAAATTGCTAGGTTTCCTTTGGGACCAAGGACAGGATTGGAGGGCTCACACACACAAACCCTTGATCAGCTCCAGTGACATTCTGATTCAACTTACCCATAATATGATTCTTGCATGATAGCTTTTATGCATTCAGGACATTATGCAAGTTCTCAAAAACTGTAATATAATGGGCAGTGTTACTTGATTGCAGTCAGAAATATGTGTCTGGTCTCCCAGGCAGAAGTCGCCCCATGCCACGTGGCAGTTCACAGGAGAGAGAAGATTGTAAATTGCACTTTTGAACTTGGCCTTGCAGCACCCGTTCAGACGGCCAGGCCAGGCTAAAGGGAACAGGAGTTCGGTGCAGGCGACTAGTGATAAAAAAAAATGTCATGTGCAAGTCTCTCTGTCAATAACAAAGCTCATCTTTTTGTGCCAGCAAGACATTGCAGGCAGCCCACATTTCAAATTCAGTTAATCTCAAAATAATTCAAAAATCAAAGAGCTTATTCAACCATCAAGATATACCAGATTGACTCACTGTGTATTCATAGAAGAGACTCGGTTGGGCAGGGGCTGGGGGGTAGGGAAAGGGAAGAATCCAGTATCAGAATCAGTCTAAGCAGCACTAGTTTTTGTTCAGTTTAAATTGTTTTCAGACCACACAACTGCACTATGAATACTAAGAAATATTGCCAAAGAATAATGGATGATGCCATTATTTGCATTCTCAACTAGGAGTAAAATATAGTACCTTGATCTCTGCAATTAAGTGGCCCTTGGTTCCCCTTCACATGGGGGTGTTGCCATCTCACTGATTTCCCCTTTTAGTCTTTAATTTCCCACTTTGTCCTTGTTACAGTTGCTGTGACACACGAAGGTAGCAAGGAGGTGGGCAGAGGCATTCTGTTAGCAATTCCTTACCCTAATATTATCTTTAGAGGATTTTGCATGTGTATACTTAGCTCATTGGCTTCTATAATTTCCCCCTCCATTCTCTCAATCATCTCCCTCCCAACCAAGGAGAAAAGGGCTGAGGTTCCCTAACTCAGCCTCAGTTACCTCATCTGTAAAATACAGGTGATAATCATACTCTGGAAGGTTCTCAGTAATATTAGCATTTACTGCCTCAATTTACCCTTTCCTTGTTTTACAGAAGAAGAGATTGCAACTAAGCGAGGTAAAGGCTTTGCTTGAGGCCGCAGCCCTGTGAGTGACAGAATTACTAGCTCTACATATGCCCCTCTTTCCTTTGCTTATGCAATGTTGGAAGCTAAGAGAACAGGATGGGGGAGGGAACTGGCTTCCTTAGAAGTTCGGTTGTATTGTACAGGGTCTGCCCATGTTATAAGACACGGAAGGCAAACTCGCCTGAGGACTTAGAGGAGGATAGTGAGTAACGTCTCCCTACCCGGAATGGGGTGCTGAGGCTAAAGACTTTTCCTCCCCTCATTATTTCATGCAGATCCATAAACTCCCATCTGTTATTCCAAAGTTGGATGTCTGAAAATTAAGTTGTGTTTCGGCAAATTTGGAATGCAAACTCACTGGAAAACAAAATCTCTTCTGATCTGATATTCACAGGCTTTTATCATCTTGATTAATCCAGGTTGGGGGATTCTTTCTTTGTTTCACTACAGATAGATTTGTGGTATGCTGTTTGTGGTATGCTGTTCCTTATCTTGCTGGGGTACACTTTACAGCATGTCCCCCCTCTTATCTTCCTCAAATTGGAAAAGTATATAAAATTTGGAAGTACTCATGGGCCCAAAGGTTTTAGATAGATGACTCTGGACCTATAAGTACATATTTAGTGCCTTCCAAATGCCAGGCACTGTGCTAGGTGCTGGGACTATGAAGCACTATGAAGAGGGACAAGGGTGATGATGACATACACAGTGATTTCAGACCACTTAACCCATGCTAGACACCATGAAGACCTTAGGGGAAACTTTTGATTGACTGCTAATGCTCAAGATAACCTTTTGTAGAGGCTTTTTAAAGTCATGCTTCCAGCCCTTCAGCAGCTCATAGCCCCAGGAGGAAAAACATCCCCTCTTTGTGACAGATGCTAGAATTCAGAGAGGGTCAATGTGCTCTTTGCTTGCTACTGCTGCCTGGGCCCAGACTTGTTCTATCTATTGCCATACATGGGTGTATAATGAAGTGGTAAAAGACTGAGCTGAGCACCAAGGGCAGAAGAGGGTGCAGTGACAGAAGAGAAAAGATGAGATAAGGAAGGGGTGGCACATTGGTTCAGTTCACCAAGAGCTCTAAAGGGATAACATTTCATGGGACATTATATTAGCCAGGCAAGGGACTGGAATGTAAGAGTACATTGCTTCCTGTGGGGTTCTCATTCTGAGCCTTTGATGCCCTGGTTCAGGTGACTGTGACAGATAAGGGTCTATTTGGCAGCCTAGCATGCTAGCTTAGGGAGGGGGCATTTACAATGTATATAAGCCCCTGGTGGCTCAGTTGGTAAAGAATCTGCCTGCAATGCAGGAGACCTGGGTTTGATCCCTGGGTTGGGACAATCCCCTGGAGGAGGGCATGGCAACCCCCTCCAGTATTCTTGCCTGGAGAATCCCCATAGACAAAGAAGCCTGGAAGGCTACAGTCCATGGGGTTGCAAAGAGTTGGACATGACTGAGCAACTAACACGCACACACACACACACACATACACACACACACACACACACACACACACACTTAAGATGTGGCATCTCCTATTTCTCAGCAGCTCCTTCCAGAGACATGATTTGAGATGAAACCTCAGGGCTTAAGATTTTCTAGGGGGCAGAAGCCTTTAAACTTGAGGCCTAAGCAATGGCTGCCCAAGCCCTCCTAAGTGAGTATGGCTTTGTCCATGAGTATATCAAATAATACCTTACCAGGTTGCAGGGCTAGGGTCAAGTTCTGAAATGTGAGAGAGAGTCCAGGCCAATGTAGTACCCGCCCATTTCCAGTGTAACTTTCTTTTTAATTGCTTATATTGAATGCAAGACCTGATCCCTGCTGTTCAGGTGACCATCAATTACAGGTCCACCCTGGCAGCAGGCCATGCTCCCTCCCCTCCCTTTCAGGTAATTGATGGTCTGGAGTGATTAAGGGTGATCTGTTACATCGAAGCCATCATTCCCATAACAGAGAAGACATGAGCATACAAAGCAGCCTCCAGGCTTAATTGATAATTCTCGTGAGCAGTCAAGACAGGGGCCATTTATATATTTGGTGTCCTCGTTTTTCTTTCCTCCCCCAGGGTTAGGTGCTGCAGCTGGTAGGGCCATTAGCTCCTTGTCCCCACTGGTGAGTTCTGGCTTGTGGCCCACTTGTTTGTCAGAACTGAAGCCTCAAGCTTCTGTTGGGTAGGAGGTGGGTAGGAGGACAGGAGAGGCAGGATGGGAGAGGATCTGGGAACAGCGGTACCCTCTTGATGAGGCAGAGGCTTTGGGGTGACTTCACTGTAGGCTACAGGAACAAGCTGAACCAGGCTAGTGGCAGGATAGCCATAACAGAGTAATGGCAGTAACAATTGTCATTATTTGTTAGCATTAGAACAAATAATGTGACACCTAGCATTGCCTGAACTCCTACGCTATGCTAGGGGCTTTACCTTAATTGGGTTTTCGAGGTGGTGCTAATGGTAAAGCACCCACCTGCCAATATAGGAGACATAAGAGATGTGGGTTCAATCCTTGGGGCGGGAAGATGCCTTGGAGGAGGGTATGGCAACCCACTCCAGTATTCTTGCCTGGAGAATCCCATGGACAGAGGACCTTACATTCATTAGTTTATCTGGTGGGTGCAAGGTATGAATGAATGGTATGCATGCCATGAATCATCAGCTATAATTTGTCCAGTATTACAGAGCTAGATTATTGTAGAGCCCAGATTCACCTCAAGTCTATTACTTGAGTAATATTATTACAAGTCTATTACAGAGTAATATTATTTTCAGCACTTTTTTTGTTTTTTGACTGCATTGCGCCACTTGTAGGAGCATAGTTCCCTGACAAGGGATCAAATGTGACTGGGCCACTGTGGTGAAAGGTCAGAGTTCTAACCACTGGACTGCCAGGGAATTCCCTACTTTTAACTAGACTCTTCTGCCCATTTGGCAAAAGGTCATGTCATAGAGGTAGTGTGCTTGGAATTCCCTGGAAACATCAGGCTATATGGGGTATTTGTGTTGTGCTGGAAAATATTGTTTTCTTTTAATTTTATTCAAGTCTAGTTGGCTTACAATGTTCTGTTAATTTTTGCTGTACAGCAAAGTAATTCAGTTACACATAGAATGGACTTGTTTTCTTACTGTTGAATTTTAAGAGTTCTTTGTGTATTTTGGATAACAGTCCTTTATCAGATGTGTCTTTTGAAAATATTTTCTGCTGGTCTGTGCCTTGTCCTCTTTATTCTCTTTATATTGTCTTTCACAGAGCAGAAGTTTTTAATTTTTGTGGAGCACTGGAAAATGTGGAAGTGTGGAGCCACTTAACTCAGCTTTCCTCACATGAACCCACCTACCCACCTATCATTGGCTCCACCCTATCCAAAGCAGGGGCTTCCCTGGTGGCTCAGATGGTGAAGAATCTCCCTGCAATGCAGAGACCCAGGTTCAATCCCTGGGTTGGGAAGATCCCCTGGTGGAGGAAATGGCAACCCACTCTAATATTCTTGCCTGGAGAATCCCATTGGCAGAGGAGCCTGGTGGGTTACAGTCCACGGGGTCACAAAGAGTGAGACAAGACTGAGTGACTAACATGACACAACATAATCCACAGCAGACAATGGTGGTGCTTTGCTTGCTCAGTAATGTCTGCTTGTGACCCCATGGACTCTAGCCCTCAGGATCCTCTGTCCATTGGATTCTCCAAGCAAGAATATTGCAGTGATTTGCCCTTTCTTTCTCTGGGGGAACTTCCTGACTCAGGGATTGAACTCACATTTCCTGCATTGACAGGCAGCTTCTTTACCACTGAGCCACCGGGGATTCCAAAAGCAAGATTCCCAAAGCAGACAGAGGCTTGGTCAAAAACGCAAACAACCCCTTGCCAGATTGCACATATATCTCTTGAGTAACTTAGCAATAATGCATACAAGTTGGCTGAAGCACTACAGAGGCCTTGTCATCAATCCTCAGAACAGACAGTTGCCCAAAGTGAATAAGCAATGGTCTAGTTTTGTGTGCCAGGAATGAGTGAGTCATTTTCCTGTCTAAATTTTAAGCACTGTTAATATGCCTCACCATAAATTTTCTAGTTCCCCAAATTGCATTTAATAACTCCCTTAAAAAAAAAAAAAAAAACTCCCTTAATGTGAACAGAAAGAGGTATTACTTTTACTAACAGAGAATCAGTTACATTTGTTTTCATGTTTCAGCATATTATTTTTCCTTCTTCCCTTCTGCTCTTTCTCCTTCTCCCCGTGTTCCTTCTCGCCTTTTCATCTCTTTCCTCTTCTCTTCCATTGTGATCCCACAGCAGCGTGCCTGGCCACTGCAGCCCCCTTAGTAATTGCCGACCCTACTTGAGATTCTTTATGCAGATTACTCTGGGCAGCTACCTTCCCAAAACTGGCGCAGTTCCCTGCCGTGGCAGTGGACAGCCCATGCTGTCTGAGTCTTTAAAGATGACAAAGGGCCGTCAGTGTGCAAAGAAAATGTATTCTCAGAAAAGGGACCACCAGGCGCCCCAGCAGCATTCTGCTCCTTACAAAGCGAGGCTTTGATGGTGTGAAAGGAAAATGTGTGGCTTGTATGTTGCTTAAAATGAAGCCCTGTGTCTTGAGGTTTTTCTTTCCTTCCTCCACTCTCACTTCCATCCCCCGAGAGATCTGGACTTGTCAGTAGATGATGCTCCTAAAATCCTTTTAGCTGCCCATGTGGGCAGCACAGCTGGAAAATGTCGGGCAGTCTGTGTTAGTCCTGTCAGCGACCTGGTGTCTCACAGCCGCACTGAGGAAAGCCAGGGGGACAGGAGACTGAGGGGTTCTGGTGGCCGGGAACTGATGAAGATTGTAGCGAGCCCTCCCTACATTGCAACACCCAGAACAGAGTCATGCACATTTAGAATGAAAAGACTCTTAGAAATCATGAATCCAATTGCCTCTCTGTAATAAACAGAAGTCAGAGGTGCAGAGAAGGAAGAGGTTTACTGAACTTATACTACGGCTGTCTGTGGCAGAGTAGGCCCTAAACCCTGGTGGCCTCACTCCTAGAGGAGTGCTGTTTCCTTACCTCCGAAACATAAGCCATGTGCAGTTCTGAAAGGGACTGAATGTAACTCTCACCATAGGCAGCCACAATTAAAGTGTGGTTCCCTGATTTTCTTTCTACTTGTTTACTCTGTGTTCTGTTGAGGTCAAAATGTGATCTAAGTAACCCCAGGGATGAGGCTAGAAAGTGACTTTGCTGTCGAGGACTGTTCTAACATTCAAGTACACAGGATTTAAACAAACATAGCTCTCTGCTTTTGAACTGCCATCTGTTAGTAAAAGAGGGTGGGGAAAGTTTGAACACAAATTGTTTGCTGGTATTTGCAATATTAATGGAATCGAAGAAAGCCATATTAATAAAGGCAGTGGAAATGCGGACAGGGACCTGGCTCCACACATATTGATTTGTCTCTGAGACCCTGCAGATAAGAGGGGAAATGGTATTTATCCGATATGGTCTTTCATTGTTAGGGGCTCTCTTTTCCCCTGTATGTTTTAATTTGTGGCATCAAAGAAGACTGGGTACTTTTGGCTATTATATAGCAGGTTATTTATGTTGACTTAAAGAATCACAATCTTTTTATTTCCAGCAGCCTTTAAAACATTTCTAGGATGAGTGTTTTGGCTTGGCGAATCAAAATAAATAAATAAAATAGAGCTGGTAGAGAATTTCAGATTGAGCTCTCCAAGTGCTTCATTTTAGAGAAGAGGACTTGTTCAAGGGCACACAATAAGTTAGTGCTGAGCCAGGATTAGAACTCAGATCTTCTGACTTTTGGAACAATATGCTTATTAAAGTAAAAAAGTGTTTTCATAACTTTTTGATAAAAGGTTATCATGTCATATTATTCTCAAAATATTCAAGGGTTCTGTGGCTGTATTGCATACTTCATTTCTGGAACATTCCTCAGTTTCAGATGTGGGCTCTAATTTGGACTCTATTACTGACTTGTTGTGTGACCTTGAGCAATTCGCTTAAACTTTCTGTGTCCCATTTCCCTCAATAGAACAGCTAACACCTACCTCACCTCCCTTACCAGATTCTCAGGAGTTTCATAGAAGATGGTGGATAAGAAAGTCTTTGGCAATCTCATCTACATGTCATTTTATACAGTGGTATTAATGCCTTTGAAATACCTTTAAAGAAGTTTTGCTTTCAGCCATGGCTACTATGACTTTCAGCCATTAAGACTTTTTTGGACTGTAAGTACTTTTGACTTCATGAATTCTTTTCCTCCATAAGAAAATATTAAACATTGTTTTTTATGATTTCCAAAGAAGGCACTGGCGACCCACTCCAGTACTCTTGCCTGGAAAATCCCATGGATGGAAGAGCCTGGTAGGCTGCAGTCCATGGGGTTGCTAAGAGTTGGACACAGCTGAGCAACTTCACTTTCACTTTTCACTTTCATGCATTAGAGAAGGAAATGGCAACCCACTCCAGTGTTCTTGCCTGGAGAATCCCAGGGACAGAGGAGCCTGGTGGGTGGCCGTCCATGGGGTCGCACAGAGCTGGACACGACTGATGCGACTTAGCAGCAGCAGCAGTTTATGATTTCATTGCTCTAAAGATGGATATGTTAAGATTGCATGTTAAAATATTTTATCTAACCTAAAAGTTAATTTTTTTCTTTTGATTTTTAAAAGAAACGAAAACATTTTTGTGGGCCCATAAAGTATTGTGGGCCTTAGCCCAGCGTCTGTTGTTCCTAATGAAGTCAAGTCATTATTGCTAGTTCGGACCAACCCTTCAACTGAAAACAAACAACAACAAAGCTGTTGAAAATGTAGACAATACCCACTTTAAACACTGGAGATCACACCAAGCCAGGAAGAATTAGTGGCCCAAGACCAAGGGAAGAGAGAAGCCCAAAGAGGGGAATCCAACATTTGGTGCTATATCTTTCTTCAACATATTTCTTGATTCCAGAAGTGTAACTGAGAGGCCGAGAAGCTGAGCAGAGATTACAGCTCCAGAGGCTGGGGGAGCCACAGTTGAATGTCAGAGCACATCAAAGAAGAGGGTTTCTGGTTAAGTCTCCAGTTTGGGGTTGTGACCCTGAAGAACAATATCCTAGGTATAAGGGCAAACCAGAAATAGGCTAGTCCTTGTAGGGACTCAAGGCTAGCATGTAGTCACTCCAACATCTGATCAGATTAAATCTGTGGTAGTTAATGCCCTTAGACTGTTAGTGCCTGCTAAAAACAAGTGTTAATTGTCTCTAAAGGAGGATAAAATTATCTAAAATCTCAAGTTAGTTTTTAATTTTTCACCCATGATGTTTTGGACATTTAGTTAAAAGTAATCAGGCATAGAATGAGGTAAGACCATGTGACAAAGACCTAAGGTAAAGCACATATATTTAGTAATAGAAAGAGACCCACAAGGGCCCCCTGATAATGGCTTTATAAGATACAGACTTTCACCATAATTCCTGTGTTTAAAGAATTGGTCTAGGTTGGAGATGAATTACAGAAATCTATCTGGATATCTACACATTTGTCAGTTTGGAACATTTGCCATTTGCCTATCCCCTGTATATGGATCTTACACTTGGAAAGCTACCTGTAAGAGCTGGTATGAAATGTTGCCATCCATGTGAAGGTTAGTGTTCCACAGATGCTTGTGACTTTCTTGAACAGTTAGGGTTCCATGTTCCTTTTCAGATATAAAAATTAGTGCTACGATATATAAGTCCTCTCCTCTAAATTTTAGAATTCATGATCATTTGGCAAACACTAGGCTTTGATTCTCTTTGCATGCACAAATAAACAGTAAAACAAAATTGAAGGAGGCATGCCAAGTCTACTTAAGCAATTAAACTTTTTGAAAAACAGTTCTCAAATTGCCTTTTTTTACACCTGCCTTCCTACAAATAATATTCTAATTACAAATGAGTCATATCTCTTAATTAAAGCTTGTCCAAGGGAGTCTTTTACTAAAGCAGTTTATTAGCAATTAGTTTACATTTGTGCATAATACTTGATAGTATTCTTTTTCTTTGATTTTTCTCCAAAAGGTAAACTTTGCACAAATTTCATTTAACCCTATTCCTAAATAATATAATTTGGCAAAGCTTTATTCTTACAGAAGGCATCTCTGAATACCCCTTTTCTTGGATTCTCCCAACTGATGTTTTAACAAAATAGAGAAGACAAAAATGATGTTTTAGTGGAGTCTAAGAAAAAAAGGTAAATATTTTGAGACATGGTCTTAATTATTCTTCTAAGGAAGGCTACTCCTCACTGAAGGAATGTAATTTGTTTTGTTTTTTATCTAGGCATGACCCAGAGTGTTAGAAAGGAATTAGGCAGAGAGAGAGTTTAGAATTATCATGTCAGAGGCAGTTTTAACGGACTGGAATGAAACCATTTCACATTTGACAAAGGACCAAACTGATACTCTGTGGTCACCAGCAATGCAGGTTTTCCTTTTTCCTTCCTTTCTTCTCCCTTCCTGACATCCTTCCTTGTTCTAGCTGTTCAACTCTCCCCTAGCAAACTGTCCTTGGTTTGAAGGATCCTGCTCCTTTCTGAATTATGCCCTTATGCTGTGTTGTGACCTCCAATGGGTATAAATTTAGCCCAAAGACATATTTTTCTGGCTATTTTAGTTCCCTCCCTGGAGCCTCACTCATTTTCCTATAGAACATAACATGGGTCACCGTTCCAGTTCCAGAGGAGGTCATGCCATTAGTTCAGAAGGATTGGTATTTTCTGAGCTGTTATCTTTTATACATTATATGTAATCACATTTCTGAAAGTACAGTCAGACCCATTGTTAACTGGATACAATAGAATTCAGCTCATTGCCCTGTCTTCTAAGACAAATGACCAAGATATGAATAGCCTTTGACTGAGTACCATCTACATGAGGACTTCACAGTAAGAGCTAAAGGGAGATATGGAAGAAAGCACAGCAAGAGGTTCTGTCTTTACAGGAGTTTATGACCAAATAGAAAATGGATCTATGTGCAGGAATGGTGTAAGGCCTTTGCTCTGCTTTCTATTGAATATTTGGATCTCATCTCTTCAGCCCCCACTGTGCTTAACATCCCTTTATTGAGGGCCTGCTGTATTTTTGCCCCTCAATAAAAGGATGTTAAATGCATTAAAGAAACAAATTAGTGTGGGGAGTAATTCAGCATTAAGCCATACATACTACAGGACAGAACTCATCCAAGGACAGCTAATGCATAGCTCACAAAGAGATGGTGAAATTTGATGGTTCACTGACCATCAACATAGCAGTAGGTCTTACCCTTTGATGAGGTCATCTGCTCTTTGAGAATATGAAACCTGTGACCACTCAGGCCAGAAAAATATATACTCACTTTGGAGTGCAACTTACTCTTCCTGTGGATTCCCAAAATGTCCATTGTCCTCTGGTTAGGAACCCCTGTTCTACCAGGTAGTTGTTATGACTCAGGCACTGTGAGCAGCCTACCTTGGATTCTGTGAGAGGCCACAAGAAAAGTATTCATCTTGAGTTGGTGATTTAGAGCAGGCTTCTTGGAGAGGTGAAAATTGACATAGAAACCTAAAGGATTAGAATAATAATCATACTAATAATAAGTCCATGACATCTTTCATAGAGCCCTTTCTTGACTCCACTGTTGAAAATAATATCCTATTTTCTATATGACTCTTTCTCCAATTTTTATAGCACTGGCACAATCTGTCATTGTGTTGTTTTCTTCACATATTTATTACCAACCCCCCACCTAGAATATGAGAGCCATGAAGGTAATTGAGTTTTGTTTGTTGTAGTCACTGCTGTGTCCCCAGTATCTGAAACAATGCTGATGAACATTCTCAATTATTTGCTAAATGGACAAGGGGTTCTTAAGCAGATGAAAGAGCTTGAACTCAAGCAGAGAGGCATGATGGAGTACGGGGACCCTATGAACAACTCAGTGTACCTAGAGGATAATATGTAAAAATGAGAGTGAAGGCAGATGAGGCTAAAGAGGAAGTGGGGGGACAGGTCATGGAGGACCTTGTTAAGGCATTTGAACTCTTGAGAATTCCACTGTGGAGGGCAAATCCATATAGTCATTCATGACGATAAAAGCCTAACTTCTTCTTCTTTTTTATTTTTTTAGAGCCTAACTTCTAAAAGAACTGAAAGTGGGAACAAAGCAGGATAAAGGAAGTCCAATACAGTCTTAAGATAGCATATTCTGTCATAAGAACCCTACAGCTGCTTCTTGCCCTTGACTCTGGTTTGGATCTCTATGGGCTGGCATTTTGCACTTAAACTCCATTAATAAAATGATGATGATGCTGCTAAAGGTAAACCTTGAGTCAGGCATTGTGCCAAGCTGTGCACATAGATTTTTGTCATTTCATCCTCACAACTACATTATGAAAGAGGTGCCATTATATTGTAATCCCATGATGTAGATAAGGACATTGAAAAGTGAAGCAGTGTCTTCAATGTCACACTTCACCAAGTCAAAGAGTAAGAACTTGAAACTAGGCCATCTGAATCTAGAGTCCAGTTCTGACTGTATACCTCTTTTTCTTCCCTGTTAGTAGACTTCTGACTTCCCTGCTAATAGTCTGCCCTCAGGCTCTGCCTCTGGTCTTGCACAGACTCAGAGCCACACCACTGGGCTGCTTATCCTTAATTTCCATCCTCAGTACCTTAACACTGACCCAGAGGCCTTTCTAGCCAACTCTTGTTCTCAGTTCAGTTCAGTCACTTAGTTGTGTCCAACTCTTTGTGACCCCATGGATTGCAGTACACCAGGCCTCCCTGACCATCACCAACTCCTGGAGTTTACTCAGACACATGTCCATTGAGTCGGTGATGCCATCCAACCATCTCAATCTCTGTCATCCCCTTCTCCTCCCACCTTCAATCTTTCCCAGCATCAGGGTCTTTTCAAATGAGTCAGGTCTTTGCATCAGGTGGCCAAAGTATTGGAGCTTCAACTTCAGCATCAGTTCTTCCAGTGAATATTCAGGACTGATTTCCTTTAGGATGGACGGGTTGGATCTCCTTGCAGTCCAGGGGACTCTCAAGAGTCTTCTCCAACACCACAGTTCAAAAGCATCAATTCTTCAGTGCTCAGCTTTCTTTGTAGTCCAAATCTCACATCCATACATGAGTACTGGAAAAACTCTTGTTCTGTTCTGTGATAAATCAACATCACACAAAGAATTTAATCCAATCCTTAATGGCATTCAACAGTGGATCCTCTAGTGGTAGTTTGAGTGGATTAGAAATTATCTGGGCCAAATCTTAAGTGACATGTTGACAGAAACAGTATGTTTGATTAGCTTGGTCTGAGACTTTTCTGTTAAAGTGGATACCAGCCTGTGGCAGGGAAAATACTAAATAGGAACTGGAGACTCTCTGGAAGTGTTTTATGAATCAGCTTGTTTTGCAATGAATGTGTAAGGAAGTAATTATGATAACTATGAACACTTCTGGGTTGCTTACTATTTGTTTGCCATGTGTTTTAGAGCATTTTTAAAAATGTTTTAACTTGTTTAATCCATATAAGTTTATGAGGTAGGTGCTATTATCTTCATTGTACAGATGAGGAAACTTTACAAAGAAATAGTTCTTTAAATTGCTCAAAAAGCTAATAAGTTACCCTTTCATAGCCAGAATATGAATTCAGGCAAGCCTGGCTCCAAAGCCTTTTCTCTTAACTAGATGGGCTTTCTTTGCAGATGATTTTAGGGTTTCCCTGGTGCCTCAGACAGTAAAGAATCTGCCTGCAATATGGGAGACTCAGGTTCGATCCCTGGGTTGGGAAGATCCCCTGGAGAAGGGGAATCGCTACCCACTCCAGTATTCTTGCCTGGAGAATTCCATGGACAGGCGCCTGGTGGGCTACAGTCCATGGGGTTGCAAAGAGTTCAACATGACTGAACAACTAACACTTTTGAGGCTGAGAGCTCAGCCTTTGCACCAGTGCTGAATTGAATCTCAGAGACAGAGTTTTGGGTGAAGTAGAGAAGAATAGTCTTTGCCAGGCAAAGGGGGATGTAGCACAATCCTACCTTGCAAAACTGTTCCCTCAACCCTGGAGGATTTGATGAGCTTTATAAGGGTGGGGTTGCTGACAAGATTAGGGTGTGTGTGTGTAGGTTGTGTGTTGGTTGGTCTCCTAATCTTGGTGAGCTTCTCTGGTACCTTTAATCTTGCCTCAGGTGTTTCTTGGCTGCTCCTCCCTCTTTAAAAAAAAAAAAAACTTTTAATTTTGTATTGGGGTATAGAGGGACTTCCCTGGTAGCTCAGATGGTAAAGGGTCTGCCTACAATGTGGGAGACCCGGGTTCAATCCTTGGGTTGGGAAGATCTCCTGGAGAAGAAAATGGCAACCCACTCCAGTATTCTTGCTTCAAAAATCCCATGGACTGAGGAGCCTGTTAGGCTACAGTACATGGGGTCACAAAGAGTTGGATACAACTGAGCGACTTTAATTTCACTTTCACTTTCATAGCTGATTAACAATGTTGTCAGAGTTTCAGGTGAACAGTGAAGGGACTCAGCCATACATACACATGTATCCATTCTCCCCCAAACTCCCCTCCCATCTAGGCTTGGGGCTGCCTCTCTCTTGATTAGAAACTGTTAGAATTCACCCTTTGGAACTCAGAGAAGATCATGCCAGCTGAAGTCTTACCTACAAGAAATGGGGGGTGGGTGGGCAGGGGACAAAATGGCTTCCATGTCTAGAGCCCACAGCCTGCCCTTTCAGCTTCATCACATTGTTCAATACACTTAAATTACAAAATGAACTGAGTGCCTGTGATGTGAATAGCATACCACTCCTACCTGAATTCGGATGCCTTCACATAATGCAGGAGATGATGGAGGCTTAACCTAGAGTCCTAGAAATTGGTTTGGAATTGAGTGCAAATACAAATGACATTTTGGAGGTAGCATTAGAATTCAGTGACTCTTTGGATTGCATGTGGGTGGGATCATGTTTGGAGATCATGAGGGAGGGAGGAGTCAAAAATGATGTGGGAAATTGTTAGCACCTGTGACTAGGAAAATGACATTTAGATACTTAGGGGCTATTTGGAAGTCAAGTCTAAAGCTCAGAAGAAGGGTCACAAGGAGAAGCATGAGAGAGAATGAGCTCACTTTTGGGGGGAGTTGTAGAAGGAGAAAATAGAAGAAGGAATGACAGAACTCTGGGAAAGCACTACACTAAAGGAAGGGGCTCAGTGAGAGGAGGCAGAGAAGGAGACTGAAATGGAGTGGACAAGGATTTAAGGGGAGAACTGAAAGAAGGCAGGATTGTCTAAGTCTTGAGAGGAATAAATGATGACAGCTGTTAGATGCTTTACAATAGTCATTGGGATGTGTATTGAGAGGAGGCCTTTCAGTTATGAAAACCCTATTGACTTATGAGCACAGAGGTCATGGTGAGGGCAAAAGGCAAACTGCAGGAGTAAAAGAGTGAGCAGATGATGAAAAGGAGGCAGGGCCCTGAGACTGACTACTCGGTTAAGGAGCTGGCAGATGGCAATGACAGGAAATAAATGCTACCTTGCAGGGCAAGTCGGTTTGATTATTTCAGGGATAGGAGAACTTGAACGAGCC
The DNA here is from genome assembly GCF_019320065.1 of Cervus canadensis. Taxonomy (NCBI): domain Eukaryota; kingdom Metazoa; phylum Chordata; class Mammalia; order Artiodactyla; family Cervidae; genus Cervus; species Cervus canadensis. The sequence goes on from NC_057419.1 coordinate 120,049,804, forward strand.
CATGTCTGAGTCAGAAGGTGTTTAGTCCTAGGAGGATGAAGGAAAAAAATGTGGTAGTAGTGGGGAGAACCAGTATTATGGAGATGATGAGAGATCAGAAGCGCAAAGCAAGACCTTGGAGAGAGAACAATTATCAATGTAAAAGTTGGGAATTTCATGTACATTAAATATATTTTTCTCAGTGAGGCAGGATGCAAAAATCATTAGCTAAGAGCAAAGAAACCCGGAATACCTCTGGTAATTTGAGAATGGGTTGAGGGAGCAAATTTGAGAAGAGAAAATGGAAAATGCTGAATGTGAAATTGCAGTATTTTAGTAAATGATATCCTTCAGAATATTATTTCGGGAGACAATGAGAAAAATGTTTCTAAGGCAGATATGTTGGGAAATTAATCACAGTCGACTTTTCACATTATATATGAGAATATCAAAACTGTTTCAATTTCCGGAACAGAGAAATGACCTACCTCCATTTATCTTGCATCCTGCAACTTATTTATCCATAGTCAGTTCTTCACATAGTCGTGGAGATACTTATTGTTGGGGCTTGACTTCTGCCTGCTGTGCTTTTTGGCCTGGAAGTTGGCATGGGAAAAAAAGAGAGTTGTGTGTGTCCACACTTGGGCTTTGGCAAGGCAAACACAGCAGAAGGCAAAGGAAGTAAAATCATTGAAGATCTGGTGGAAATGCCTGGTGAGGGGGTGCTCAGGGCTGGGGAAGGAGAACAGCAAAATAACTGGCAAGGTTGGAGAAGGTGATGGCCTTGTCTTCCTGATATCAAAGGCTATTTCTAGTGGGAGAGAGGGAAGAACAGGAGGTGATGCAGAGGTCTCTTTTTTTTTTTTTTTTTAACAAATAAGGTGTGATAAACTATCAAATGGTGCTGAGAGATTGAGTGGGATGTAGCTGGAGAAGAGGCTGATGCATTCAGCAATTAGGAGATCATTAGTTACCTTTGAGTGAACAGTTTAAGTATAGTGGTTAGAGTTAATAAGGGAGTGTGTAGTGAAGAGGTGTACAAAATGAAATGTACTCATTGATTTTTGTCAGTAAAAGGAATGAGAAATGGGGAATTACTTGAAGAATGCAGTGTTCACATAAAGTCTTTTTGGAAAAAAATCATTATTTTGTTTCTAACTGTGAAGATGAGGTGAATCTAGGGGCTTGAGGAGAGTGGGGTATAAGCTGGGAGGGTTGGGGCAGGCAGCAAGTAAGAAAGAAAGCGACTGGAAGCATTGAGAGCCGAGCTGAAGAAAGGAAACATCGATTTGTCTTCATTTGTCTTATGGTGTCTTTTTGAGTTGTGTTCCCTGGGAGCTGGAGGGTTAGGGGGATCTGGCAGGCAAGGGAGGAGAAAAGCAAGCAGGAGGGCCCTCAGACTGGGAAGATGGAGAGCAATTGAGAGTGGGGCTCATGATAAAGTTCAAGACAAATTTGGTGGGACTCAGGGTAGGGGGAGCAAAGTAAGTTGTGTCCAGAAGTGTGGGAGAGGATGGGTCTTAGAGTTCCAGGTGAGGTTGAGTTACAGATTTTTGTCAAAAGAGAGTGTGGTTCAAAGAGAGTGGAAGTGAACATCTTCAGAGAAGAATGAATTAAGGATTTGCTAGGCCAGGGTTTGATATAGATTAGTCATCTAGAAATTGATGTCACCCTGTAGTCAGTTTGGGATGGACATGTATACACTGCTAAATTTAAAATGGATAACCAACAAGGACCTACTGTCTAGCACAGGGAACTCTGTTCAATATTATGTGGCAGCCTGGATGGGAGGGGAGTTTGGGGGAGAATGGATACATGTATATGTATGGCTGAGTCCCTTCTGTACTCACCTGAAACTGTCACAGCATTGTTAATCGGCTACACGCCAATACAAAATAGTTTTGAAAATAATTAAAAAAATTAACATCACCCTGAACAGGAGTCTGCGTGGAAGAAAATATTGTTAGAAAACAGTGTGGAGGAGGAGCGATGCTACTGTGGAGGACAGGAAGACGCAGATGTGCTTGGATTACAGGGTGAGCTTCAAAGGTGTGGCAGTCAAAGGTAGGTGATAGAACAACAGAAAGCAGACAGCTGGGCTGAGTGAGGAGTTGATAGAACTACTCTCTTGACCCTGAGAGGGAGAGGAAGAGCCTCTTGAACAGGTCACGAGGGAAGCAGGGATCTCAGCGGGGAAGCCAGCAGGCAGTAGGCAAATCCCAGGGCAGAAGGGATTTGGTAGAAATCCAAATCTGGGGGAAAGGTAGAAAGTAGAATAAATGCTGTTGACAGTAGAACAGGCCTCCAGAGGGCAGAGTGCAAGGGCCCCAGTGGACCACAGGAAGCACAGGACTGTGGCGCCATAGGGGACAGATCAATTCTGTGAGCGAGCGTGATGGTGACTAATGCGGATGAGGGACACAGGGTCCTCAGGCTTCACACTGGGACCCAGTTGAGGGGGAAGCAGTCCCTGCCCCGGAAGGATGGAAACTGATCTCCTTGACTAGAGCTCACTAGACTTCATGTGAGACCTTGGTGAGGCTCAGGGCTGTGTGGGCTCCTGACTGATGTTGACAGCATAACTTTTGTGAGGGGTGACATCCCACATCCAAGGCCTTCTTTCAAGGAGAAGGACAAAGAGTCCTCCCCATCCTATTTCTGATGATGAATGGATTCCCTACTCCTCTGGTTTGGCAGTGCCTTCCAATGCCTTTGTGTAAACACAAATAAAAATGTATTTTAAAAGAAGTACTGTGGGTGAAGAGAAGGGGCCATCCTCACTTTGGAAGGTTTCCTTCAGAGCTAGATTTGAAAAACTGGGACATGGCGGGGTTGTTTCATGGTCCACGGTATTTCCTCACCTTTCCTCTAGGTGCCCCTAGTGCTGCTGCCTCTTGGCAAAGTGCTTATAGCCCTGGAAACATTTTCTCTTTCACCAGGGTTGTGCCAAATCCTGGTCACACTTTGCTCTAAACTTTTTCCTTCCTTGATTCTGACACCTGATTCTGTGCCTTCAAGGCCCTGCTCTCCTCTTCCCAGGCTGTTCCCCTGGTAGCTATTAAGTGAATCAGTGCTAAGGTAGTTAAATCTAATCAGAAGTTAATGTCTTCAGGCTCCCAGGGGTTTTTCCATTTCACTTGAGTGCCTTACCCCAAAGAAAAAAACCAAACTGTCATGATGGGAATTGAAAGCTCTGGAGCAGGGGGAAGAAAAGGAAGAAAGGGCTTCCTGGACTTCAAATTAAACCAGCAAGACATTCAACTGCCTCTGGTTTCACTGAGGTGCAAGACTGATTCTGTTTCCCAGAGCACTTGGGATTAGCCCTGGTTCCCTGTGGCCTAGAAGTAATGGCACCCCAACTTTTTTGGTACAACAACATGCAACTTCTTGAATTTTCACTCTCTGGCCCATCTATTTAGGTCTCTGTGAATTGTGTGGTTATTTTCTTTCTTTCTTTCTTTTCTCTTCAGAAACTTTATCCCCCAGCCTGCTTGAGGCATAAATAAGCTAAATCTTGCAAAGAGCCTTAGAAAGGTACTTCTCCTTCAAATCAATGAAAAGACGCTTTGAAAATAGACCCATTAAGTGGTTTTAACTCTGCATGAAAAACTCTATAATCAGATAAATCTAATTCTTGAACTGGCTGAAACTTGAGTTTGTCCATCCATTTTCTTTCTCCTAGCCAAAGAACTCCAGGTGCTCACTAAGGAATGTAAATGTCAAGGGGGGCTTTTTTTGATAGGCACCTTCTAGGGAGTGGGGACTGCATTAATGCTCCTGTTGGTTTCAAGCAGTGTCTGGGGCCCTTGCCAGTAATCACAGGCCTGAGTGCTCACCATATGCAGAGCCTAACGTGGCACAAAGCCCTATCCGCAAAAGCAAAATGGAGACACTTTACTCTCTATTCAGAATAACCACTTAGTATCTGTTCTTCAGTGCATGCTGTCTGTGTTTCCATGTAAGAATTATCTGTGCAGAGTGGGAAAGCCTTAGGAGACTATTTCTCCATCTGTGAATTTTCCAGACTAATATCTTCCTCATCCAACTAGCAACCAATTTATTTGACCATCTGCTTCACTCTCCACTTTCAGACACCTTATACGTGGAGACATTTACAAGTACATGGGCCTTTCTTCCTCCTCAACATACGGAGTGCCTTTAGGCAACCCTCAGACAGCTCAGGGACCTTAAACTGTGTCCATGGTTGTGGACCTGTTGTACTGCACCATGTTCTGTATTATCCAAGTACTCACCTGCTGGCGGTTGTCACAGAAATCAGTCTGGCAAATCAATCTCTGCTATGGTCCTAATACCTGATAATTGCCAAAGTGCGGCTTCTATTCTTTCCCTCAGGCATATTTGCATTTGATAAGAAAATTGTTAGCACCATGAAACCTTATCCCAGGGCATGGATCTCTACAGTATGAATATCAGACATTTATTCTTTTAATAAGTTTTTAATACATGCTTACTACATTAGGAATAATGGATGTGATAATAAAATGTGGTTCCACCCTAGGTGCTTACAGTGTAGTATGGGGATGGCCATGTGAAAAAATTTCAATGTAGTATTAGAAGCACTATGAGAAATGTATTTTTAAAACCTTCTCTAATTCTTGAGTTCTAAGTGTTCCTTTTTATTTTATTTTTTAATTGGAAGATAATTGCTTTACAGTGTTGTGCTGGTTTCTGCCATAGAACAATGTGAATCAGTCATAATTGCATATATATCCCCACCCTGTTGAGCCCCCTCCTGTCTCCTGAGAAATGTATTTTTAATTAATTTGTTCCACACGTATTTATTGACTGCCTACCATCTGTCAAGCCCTGTGACTAGATACCAGAGAAATAGCAATGAGTAAAGAAGACAAGCTCATTGACCTTACATTCTCTTCTGTGTAGAAGGCAGTATTATCTGACCCAAGAGGGAATGAGTTAACTGGAAGGGCTGGGCAGGGCTATGTACTGGTTACAACTTTTGAGCTGGATCTGGGAGGATGAGTAGAGATTCATAAAGTCCAGGAGATGAAAGAATACATTCTAGGCAGAATGGATATTATGTATAAAGACAGAGAAACATGAAAGATGGATATAAGGTGTCCTTAAGAAATAAATTGTGACTAGTTTGGGGTATCTGCAGTGGTGACAGTATGTAGGGGAATATCATGGTGGTGAGTATGGACAGACAGGTTAAGCCAGATGGTGAGGGAGAGCACCTGTATAACCATATGTTACTGGATCAGATGAACCAGGTTCAAATTGGGCACTGCCACTTGCTGCTAAGTGACTGATGTGTGACTTTGGGCAAGTTAATGAATCCCTCTGTTTTGAGTTCCTCGCCTATAGAATGGGAATAATAATTGTAACAACTTTGTGGGATTATACTGAGGATTAATTTATGTAAAGTATGATGTTTGCCAAGTGCTTAGCATAAGGCCTGAGACATAGTACGTGTTCAATAAGTTGAAACACTTGTTTTTCATGTAAAGGAGATTGAATTATATATTTAGGCAATTGAAATCTATTGGCTTTAGATTTTTAAGAAGGTGAGGGACTTGATTCGATATTTATTTTAGAAAGACCATTCTGGCTAGAAAGAGGAGGAATGATCTTACGGGTTGGAAACCAGAGGCAACGTTCATAGTAGGGGACTACTACAACAGTTAAGGAAAGAGATAACAATGGCCTGGACAAAAAGGGGGGCAGAGTACCAAAGATGCTGTCTCTGACTAAACTTTACTTATGCTTCTCTGATCCCTGTTCTCAAGTAGGCTTCAATCTTGGACTTCCATGACCATACTTGTGAAGTCCAGTTTTAGTAAAAATCCTGCTAGGCCAGTTTAAAGAGAGTTTCTCACCCCTGATATCTGGTCACCCTGGCCTGCCTTCAGCAAGAATCTCTCTACCCTTGATGTCTCCTATTAGTTATTTCCATCTGCTCTCTCTCTCTCTCTCTCGACTGATTTAGCAAAACTAATGGAAATAGGTTGTGGTTGATGAAAATGTACTCAGGGAAATAGTATTAGGTGAGATTATCCAAAAAGAGCATGTAAAACTATAAGAAAGCTGAGAGTGGGGTCCAAAGACACCAACATTTAAAGGACAGGCAAAGGAAGAAGAATAAAGGAAAAGAAAATTCAGAAAAGTCAAGTTATGAGGGCAAGGGACTTCCTTCGTTGTCTAGTGGCTAAAACTCCATGCTCCCAGTGCAGGGGGCCTGGGTTCAAACCCTGGCCAGGGAACTAGATTCCACACGCTGCAGCTGAGACCTGGCACAGCCAAATAAATAATTTTTTTTGAAGTTATGATGGAAAAAAATTAGTGGTAAGTGTTAACTACAGCTAAGGGATAAGAGTTTCAAAGGTGAAGGAGTCAGAAATAACTTCAAGTGCAGCTGAATTTCAGTTGAATTAGCAATTGAGATAACATTGAGAACCTTGATCACAGCTGCTTTGCTGGAAAGGTGAGGACAGAGCCACATTGCCTGGACCTAGATGCTCCCTTGACCTCTGTACCCACCCTACTCTAAAATTGGCAAAGGGGATGAGGTCATGATCAGTTTGGACGAAGAAATAAGACTTGATCTTGCATACCCATGCTAGCAAATGTTCCACTGCTCTTGTGAAGTTGTGTCACAGACAGGAAGGGCCACGGCTTATCTGGATGACCTTGCAAACACTGACTCAGTACCCATGTAGACACATTCTAAGAAAACAAAATTTTACGGGCTTGAGAGAGAAGAGAGTTGATCTTTTTAATTAATTTATAATTCAATCAAATCACATACCCTTTGGTTATCCTTGTTAAAATTTAATCATAGATTAGTGAATTCTACTTGCCTTTAATGAAATGCTGTTAGCATTTTCATTGCTGAATAGTTCTTTAAAGAAACTCGCTGCTATATTTGTCTTCCTGAGGAAAGCTAAGTTACCTCTTATTATCTCTGACTCACATGTGAGGCATGGAAATTCATGTGGAATGCAAATTTTCTTTTTTCAAGTGTGTAGTATTTTCACAGCATCCAGATGCTGGTATAAGAGAGTATAGACTTCATTCCCCTCCCCCACCACCCTGCTACTCTTCCTTCATTTGCATTAAAACAAGATTTCTACTTTTCTCCTGTTCACATAGTATATTACAAAGGTATATATGCAGACGGAAAAAAAAAAAATACCCACACTTTCTAAAGCCACAACTGCCTTTGCCTAAAAGAGAAACCACTTTACAAAGAACCATTATGTAGCCGACCTAAGGTGTTCATTATAATAGATTCCGGATATCAACCTTACAGTTCATTTCCGAAAGGAATAAAACCACCCAATTCTAGTACTTGTCTGGGAACCCCTAAGTGAGAGGAAATTGACTAGCAGATATGCAGATGCAGGGGTCGTCTGTGCTACCTCACTGCTGAGGTCTAGGATGGATCTTAATCACAGAGGAAGCTTGGAAGCTACAAAAGAGGCCTCTGTGGAGGTTCTTCAGGTCCCAAAGCTCATTTTACCCTAAGAATATAGGGCCCTGGGGCCTGTGTGTTCAGAAGCAGTAAAGCAGTTGAATTCTTCCCAAGTTGCTAAAAGAGCACACTAAAAATGATGCCTTCCTCAGCACTTCCTTTCAAATGGTTCAAGAAGAAAACCCATGGCATCTTTTCTAATACTCACATCCTATTTTCAAATCTGCCCAAAATAGTGGTTTTAATTCATAGGCTTTAGACAAAAGAGGAAAATGCACTCAAAGGGACAGCTTGATTTTTCTGCTAATCTTAACATTTTATAAAAATAAGTTTACCGTGTAGGCGGTGATCTTGGAAAGAAAGCGATCTGATTGGGGTGTCCAAGCTTTTTAATTCCTTTGCTTTGTTTCTGTCTGTTTGTTTTTTTAAAGTGGTATAGATGTCTCTCATGATTCCATCCCCACGTCCTTGGTTTTTTGTTAACAAAGGAGCAGCTTTCCTTGTCCAACTATTGAGGGCTCAAAAGAAGGCCTGTGAATTAGAAATGAAGAAGATCCTGGTGGTTTCTTGCCTATTGTCACCTTTGGTATATTTCCTAAAAGACAGTATCAAAGATCTATAATATGTACCTACAAGTGAACCCTAGTGTCTCTTGGGCACAGTACTTAATGTATATTTTATATATATATATATATATATATATATATATATATATATATATGTCAGGAAGTTGCTGTTATTTTTTAACTGGGACAGTGAAAACCTTTGGGCTTTGCTTCAGGCTACTAGGCAAGGGACTAGCTGAAGAAACGGACTACCCTGAAGAATACCATTGCCATTGGGAAATAAGGAGAGTCAAGGAGTAGAGAAAATGAAGCTTGTGTGTGTGTGTGTGTGTGTGTGTGACATATGTATGTAGCAAAGCCTCCCCCAACCCGCTTAGACCAGGCAAGTAGGGCCCTTGCTACAGCCCACACCTCAGGGGATCCTGTAGTTCCTCACAGTTCTCTGAGGCAGCACCCTGAATGCTGTCCAATGAGCTGTCCTCAGTGTAGGCTGGTAAATGTGAATCTCAGTCCCTGTTTCTCTAGGTTAGGACTCTCCCTCCTTCTCTGGTCTGGGCGTGGGGTTGATCAGATGCCTCAAGGAGCACCAGGACTCATTCCTATAAAATCCTTTCACAGACCTGTGAATGGTACCCTAGCCTAAGAGGGTGGCCTAGTAAGCCGCTAGCTCCCTTAGGTTGCTAAAGTATTGGGTTGGCCAAAATGTTCATTCAGGTTTCCCTGCAACATCTTTCTGAAAAACCAGAGTGAACTTTTTTGACAAACCAATATTTCTTTCCCAGGATTGTGAGGCTGCCAGACTCCTACTGCAATGTTGATTTGGAATGACTCAGCCCAATAGGCTTCCCTGGTGGCTCAGATGGTGAAGAGTCTGTGTGCAATGCAGAAAACCTGGGTTCAATCCCTGGGTCAGGAAGATCCCCTGGAAAAGGAAGTGGCAACCCACTCCAGTACTCTTGCCTGGAAAATCCCATGAACAGAGGAGTCTGGCAGGCTACAGTTAGTGGGGTCACAAAGAGTCGGACACAACTGAGCGACTAACACTTTACCTTTACATTTTACTTAGTCATACTGAACATGGGAGGAGCATGTTTCCGTTGACCTAAGTGCTGGCTCTCCTACTTCCATCCTAACCATGACTCGGCCGTCTGCCTCTGTCAGCAGAGAGTGGTGAGGGTAGTCGCTTCAGGTATCTTTTAACCCCTCTGTTACTGCTGGCACCTGAGACAGTCATTACCTCATCCCTTTCCATAGGCTCTGTGTCTGGTGATACATAGTCCTCTCTGGCTGGTCATGCCTATCTCTCAGGGTTTTTGAGACCATTGCTGTATACCGCCAATGGGTTCTTCCCATGGACATTGCCTCTTGGCTCTGATGGGGTTAGAGGTAGGGATGTCACATTCTCTGTGGTGGGCCTCAAGCTGTGCTAGATGAGGGGCCGACATTCCTTGCATAAGTAGAACAGCTCCTCTCACTCTCTGTCCATGTGCCCCTTGCATATTCCCCCAGCTGGTGGGAGTGTATAAAAGCAGAGATGTGGTCAGCACTGAAAGCAAGCGTATACTAGGAATGCAATAATTATGGCTGAACATATTCAAAAGACTTGATGGGAAGATATGCTTCTACATTTACTCTATGAAACCCCAAATAGTAAAAAATTTAATGCAACCAGAGAAAATAAATCATCATTCACATTTTATTGCATGTGCTGGTCAAGGTTTGCATTTGTAGTCATCATGAATGAGACACACAACTTCTGAGAGTAATTGGGAGTGAGCACCAAAGGGAATGAGTGTCAATGGGTGTGGAGCATGGATAGTGTGCCATAAGTAATGATGTCATCAACATTAAAGGAGCTGCAGAGGCAAGATCTACATCATTTCAATACAAATGGGTTCTGAAGAGCTGTGGCATTATGAACTATATCGCTGTGTTTTTCTCATGGTGGCCAATATGAAATTAGCCAAGAATGGCATATTTGACAATAAAGTACATGAGGAGATGGAGCCCAAACACTAAGAAGAATCTTCATGTGCATAGATTAGATAAGAATATAAAAATACACAAGTACCTCTTTTCTACCCATCATTCTACATCTTCATTGATATGTCACTATAGTTCACATTGGCCTATTAATTTTGTGATCTATTTTTTAAATTAAATGGTTTATATGGACAGAAGCCACATTTAAAAAAAAAAAAAAAGAAAAACACAAAAACTCCAGTCTTTTTCCCACTCCAGGGATGGCCCTGACTAAAGAGTTAAGAGTTTGAACTGCTTGTTACCTTCAATATTGCACTTTATTTCCCAGAAGGGTCTTTATTTATCTGTGAAGAGCAGGGTCAAATAAGAAAGCTATAGTTCCTTTGTGTTTATGAGACGTTATCTGGAGCTCTACCTCAAAACTGGAAACTTAAAGAGAAACATATTTATATACGTAAACAAATAATAGAGAGTTAAATTTATTGGCTTAGACAAAATCATTTCATGCTTATTCATTCAGTGTATTCCCAATACTTTGCTAAGCATTGGGTATCTTGTGATGACCAAAGCAAATAAGTTCCAAATAAGGACCTCAGAGAGATTAGAGAAACTGGGCAGGCAGGCATTGAACATTGAGATATAATTATTGTTACAAATTTTAATACATTTTAAGAAGAAGAAAAAGAAGTTTCTTTGTGAGAAAATGATGTAAAAAGTCCTGCTAATAGAGGAAGTGAAGATATTTCATTAGGAAGCAGGTGACAAAGGGAAACATGAAAAGTTAGAGAAGATAGACTGATAGAACAGATAGCATATGCAAAATTTCGAGATGGTTCTTTCTAGGAGGAATGGAAACACATAAGTGTTAACAAGGGCAATATAAAATGAAGTTGGAAAGTTTGGTGGAAATTAAAGGGCTTTGAAGGAGGCTTTGAAGGAGTTTAATCCCGAAAGCAATGGAAAACTTTTAGAGAGTTTTACGTAGGAGAGAATGTGATCTGATCCACTGGACATTGTTAGAAGAGTGCTCTGAAAAACACAGTGGGTGAGTGAGAGTGGAGGGAGGAAGAGTAGGTAGAGGACTGCTGCTTCCATTCAGATGAGAATGATATGAACTTAAATCCCAACAGTGTATGGGAGAGAAATAAATCAATTTGACTTCTATTTTGGAGGTAGAATTGACAGGATTGTTGATGAACTGGATTTGTTCATTTATTCATCTACCAAATTTGAGTGCCTCCTCTGTGTCAAGCATTGTTGTCAGTACTGGGGATAGAGAAATAAATGAAATAGAATCTCTGCCCTTGTGGAGCCTACAGTCTAGTGGGAAGATACAGACAATAAACACATAAGTAAAATATAATATGCCCAAGGGTGATAAGAGTGATAGACACTAATAAAGCAAGGCATTTTTAGAGAACACTGGGATGCCTTTGGGATTCCTGTTATACAGAGAGTGGTTTAAGGGAATGTGCTCTTAAAAGTCGCATATGAGCAGATATTGAAGAAAATCAGGTAGCAATCTGTATGGTTATCTTGGGGAAGAATTCTAGGTGAATAAAATATCAGGAAGGTACTTGGCAGCTTGAGGAGCAGTGGAGAGGGCAGTGTGTCTAGATTAGAGTGGGTGAGGGGGAGAGTTAACTGAGATTGGGGTGTTCTGCAGTGGGGACACTCATGCTGGGCCAGTGTAAGGACCTTGGTTTTTAAGATAATAAGATGGGAAACGAGGGTTTTGAGCAAGAGAGTTTTATATAACGGTTTGCATTTTAACAGGATCATCTTGGCTGCTCTGTTGATGATAATAAGGGGACAGGAGAGGAAGCACTGAAACCATTTAGGAGGATATTACATAATCTAGGCTAGAGATGATGGTGGTTTGGATTTGGGTGGCAGTAGTGAAGGTACTCTGAAGTGGTTAGGTTCTGTATAAATTTTGAAGGTAAAGTCTGTAGAGTTTACTGATCAGTTACATGTGGGGTTACTGATCAATTTCACGTGGGTCATGAGAGAAAGGAAAAAGTCAAAGATGATACAGTCTGAGCAACCAGAAGGAATTAGAGTTGTTACAGGCTAAGATGACAGAGAATGGGGGCAGTGGTTTTGGTGGGGAGGGTTATTAGATTTAGAAGGTGAGAGAAAGGAAAGAATTCAGGGTGACTCCTAGATTCCTGGCATGAGCCATTGGGTAGATGGTGGTGCAGTATCATTAAGTAGGTGCAGAATTTAAAAATCATATAGTCCAACCTCCTTGTTTTGATGGATGAGAAAGTGAATCCCTGGCAAAATAGCCACTTTGTTGAATTTTGGAGGAGCCTAAAGTTGATTCTGCCAATGGACAAGTCAAGATATGTGCCTCTTTTGACTATGATTTGTTTTTTAGTTTAAAAATCTCTGGCCCAGGAAAATGATAAAAGTTTCTCAAAGACAAACTGTGTTGTAACCTTGTGTGCATTATGCTGCAGTGGGCAACTATTGTTTTATGCCTTGAACACCCTCTTTTCTAGAATATGTTCCTCTCCTTACCCCACCCACATCTACATGGTTTCTACAGAAATCACCATGCTGTTACCATGGGATCTCACCTCCTGGACACTGTGGATTGATGGAAGGATTGGCATCTAATCCAGGGTGGGAAATTTCCTCTGCTCACTTACATGAGCAAGGGAGAAAAGATTATTCTAAACACTTAGTAAATGCCTGTTGACCTGAATTGAAGGAAGAGTGGAGCTTTTGCAAACCATAGGTATAAAACTTTTGGAAAACATATGAATTAGGGAATGATTATTCCCATTTCAAGAAAAAATTTTTGCTCTACCGGAAGATTGACTGTAATTTTGCTTTAAATAGCAATCTTTTGAGTGCATTCAAGCATTTGTTTATGATCATTAACTGCTTGACAGGCTGGGGTTGAGAGGAGAACATTTTAAAGTTAAAGCATCAGAAAATATTTCCCATTAAATTATTTTTCTGTGGGCCTGGAGCCTGAGCTCTATGGAGGCCTCTATTTCCAAAGAGTGAATAATAAACTATCAAATGGGTTAGCTTCCACTATTTATAATGGCTAAATGATGCTAAATACACAAGAGGTGCTTTGAATTGTGAGTTAATCATAGTATGTTTCACAGGTCTTTATGTAAAGACTTTTAAGTATAGATTAAATCAAAGACATTGTACATGGGATAGTTAGGAGTGTGTACATTTGTACATAAGATACTATGGTTACCAAATATGTATGGATAGAATGGAGGGTTGCTGATAATAGGGAATAAAGCCTGACAAAGCTGTATCTGTTGATGAGCTCATCAGCAGAAACATGCACATCAGTGTCTGTGGATGATCTTCCGCCATACTGTAGGGCAAGATGAAAATGCAGTTGGACAGCAGCCTACTTGGGCATAAACCCAGAATCATATAACCCCTCTAACACATTTGATAAGCCTATTTTTTAGTCTCTGAAGATAGAGTTAATAAGTGGTCATAACCAGATTATGCTAGATAGCATTAAAAAAAGAAATAAGCTCAAACTGGACCCATCTGAAGAGGGAAAAAAGGATGAAGAAGGAAGAGTAGGGGAAGGATAAAAAAGGGGAAGAATAAAGAAGAAATGATGACTTCATAAACATGTGTTGCAGCCAAGAGCTGTGGAACCTTCTTTCACTTCACCCTGTGTGGAATTGACCACTAGTGCCCTCAGGCCCTTTGTAAGTAGCTTCTGAGGGAGTTTCAGAATAGCAAGTAAATGAATGTAATACTATTTGAATGAATTTGCATAGCTTGTTGGAGATGCTAAATGCTTAAGTCTTTATACTGCATCAGTCATACATGTGAGAAGCCTCTTTTCTCAACCTTAGAATCATTCGTTATGTAACAGTTGTAGTGAAACCTATCTCATTTGGATTTTGCTGACTGACCAGATCATTTTTCCTGGTAGTTTTGGTTTACAGTGTTTTGGTAAGAGTATAAGAATTGCAGGTAGTATCTAAGGTATTGTCATTGGTATCTTACTTAAAAAATGTATACTCACTTGATCTAAGTTTGACCAAGAAAGCTAACTATCCATACCAGGGTGACCATACATCTGTTTGCCCAGGAAATTCCTGGCTTATGCCTGTTTTCCTGATGTACGGGTTAGTAGCATCTTCTTTCACTCCTAAAAGTGTTGTGACTTGGAAACAAATTGTATTTGCCCTAAATATCAGTACCACAGGCAATCCTGATCCAACCAACATAGAAAAAAAATCTAAAAAAAAAAAAAAAACAAAACAAGAATTCTCCTGCTTTGTTGTCAGGCTTAATATACAGTTCCTTTTGATCCCTACTCACCCAGATGAGAGATCATATTATTAACTCATACTTCAGTTAAAACATTTTGGCAGAGAGGTGAAATTGCAGTCAGGTTATATACTCCTTTCTGGTGATCTAGGTGGATGTAGGTGGTGTAGAAGGCCTTGAGGAATGGATGAGTAGCACGTCTTTTGTTCAGTTCTTGACTGTTAGTTGCTTTAACTTGGCTTTTGGCAGGAATTGGATAGCTATTGATTTAAGCTTGAGCTTAAATTGCTGAATAAAGCAAGGTGCATGAGTTTAGTTAATGGGAATTATTTAATTTAGGATTAGGTCTGGCTGCCATTTGCAGGAAATCCAAACTCCAAGACAGTAGCTTACAACTACAAGAATAATCTCAGTCATCTGAGACACTGGAGCTAGGTCTTACAGAGCTGTTAGAATGCTCCATGGTCTTAAGACCCAGGATCTTTCTATCTTGTTGCTCAGCTGTGTGCAGTGTTTGTTCCCAAAGTCTCTACATATTCCTGGATGGTTGCTTCACCTCGAGATAATGCACCCTCATTCCAGGCTGTAGGAAGTAAGAAAGGGGCAAGGAAGGGAAAGGAATGGCCCCTTCTTTTAATAGTACATGTCACTGTGAGAGGACGCATACACTATATGAGCCTGACACTTGTATTTTTGCCATGACCTGGCCATTTACAACCAATGAGGGTATATTATATTTATTTTATAAAGAAGTATATAAAAAGAAGGGGGTTCTATGGCCAGCCAAACAGAAGATTGCTAATAGCTGATTGTGGGTCATGTTTGGCAAGAAGATATGACTTCAAACAAGAGTTAGGTATAGAATCAGAACATGGACAGACACACTGATGGTGGAATAGAACATTGCTGAAATAGATCTATGTATGCAATGAACTTTGACACATAACAGAAGAGATTTGGCAGATCACGGGGGAAAAGAGGAACTATCCAACAGGTGAATCTGGGAAAACTACATATAGGGGAAAATAAAAATTGATGCCTACCTTATACTGTATTTTAAAAAATCAACTTTAGAAGAATTAAGAACTTGTATGCTGAATGCAAAATTTTAAGACTTTCAAAAGAAAATGTGGGTGATTATGTTTCTCACTTTGGAGTGAGAAAATAGACCCTGGCCATAGTATAAAGGGTTGATAAGTTAAAGATCTTGATTATCAATAAACACCACAGGTGAAATTGAAAGACAGGTTACATAAGGATGGAAAATAAGTATTGGATGGTGAGCATGCTGTAAGGTATACAGAAGCAGAAATATTATATTGTACACGTGAAACACATAATGTTATAAACCAATGTTATCTTAATAAAGAATAAATATAAAAGAAGTAAATGGAGAAACAAAGAGAACTAAGCATTTCAGAGAAATGGCAACATGGCTAATGAGTAGGAAGAGATAACCCCACTGTTCCTTAGGGAAATACAGATCAGGACTACAGGGAGAAACCATTTTACATTTATTTGAATGATAAAATTTAGGTAGCCTGCAAATGCAAAGTGCTAGGGAGAATGCATATGTGAGTTCTCTTTTACATTGCTAGTGGGAATATAGTTTGCTATAGCTGCTTTGGAAAACAATTTGGTTATTATTTTGTAAAGTCAAGCATTTGCATATCCTATGACCTAGCATATTCCAAGACAGATTTTAACACATGTGCCCAAGGGAACATGTGTAGTGGCATTATTTGTAATAGCAAAATTTGGGGAATCTACTAAATGCCCACTAACAAGAAAATGAGTAGTGGATGGTTTGTGGTATGGTCACATAATGCGATATGTCAGTGTAAAGCAATGTGAATAAACCCTTGTGATATGATACTGGGGGTAACTATAGCATTTACTTTGGGCTTCCCTGGTGACTCAGATGGTAAATAATCTGCCTGCAATGCAGGAGACCCAGGTGTGATCCCTGGGTCAGGATGACCCCCTGGAGAATGGAATGGCTACCCACTCTGGTATTTTTTGCCCCAAAATTCCATCAACAGAGGAACCTGGCGGGATGTTGTCCATGGAGTTGCAGAGAGTTGGACACGACTAAGCGACTAACATGTTCACTTTTTAGAAGACAACATAGAATATAACAACCTTTTTGTAAAATGAATAAAAGGAAAACAAATATTATAAAAGATATTATAACAAATATTATAAAAGAATACACATATCATACTTAATCAAATTAGTAAAGTGGTAAAAGAATAATAAACATAAAATTCAGGATAGTGGTTACCTTCAAGGTGCCATAGACTGTGAATTAGGGGAGAAATACAGGTAAGATCCAATTTCAGGCTTGGGCAGCAGGTTCATGGATATTTAAGACACTAAAATAGATGAATAATTTGTAAAGCAATCATAGTATAACCTGAACTAGGAATTAGGATTAATTAAATTCTGTACACCCGAAGTTTAAGACAAGTCCCAAACAAATACCTTGCCATGACCTGTAATGTGCTATGTGACCTGGCTTTTGGCTTGCCTTCTGATTTAATTTTCTTCCTCTCTTACCTTGTATACTAAGCTTTAGCAAGGTGCCAAATTACTACATTGCTTTTTATATCAGTCCTTGAAACTCTTTCAGCATGCTCCTACTTCAGGACCCAGAATATTCCTCTCTAAGATATCCACATGTATTGCTCCCTCATGTCATTCAAGTCTATACAAATGTCTCAGCAAGGCCTTCTCTGATCCTTCAATCTGAAGTGCACCCCTATTAGGCTATCTCTACACCTTGGTCTGCTTTTCTTCATACCAGATACTAAGTGATACATTACTATGTATGGAATTGGCCAAAGAGTTCATTTGGGGTTTCCATAACATCTTAGGGAAAATCACTAATGAACTTTTTGGCCAACCCAATATGCAGTTTTTATTATTTATTTAACTTTCCCTACACTGAAGATCCACGTAGGCAAGGCCTTTGCTTTGTCCACTGCAGTATTGTTTATCTACCTCCTACTAGTCCTTTGTCTCCAATGTTATTTCCTCCAGAAAACCTCTGACTCCTCTGGATTAGTGTTTCTCTTCTGGGCTCCATTTTTTGCCCCATGATGACTCAAAAAAGAGTTTTCACAGTCCTTTATGATTGCCAGTTTACCTGTCTGCTTTTGCACTAGATTTGTTGGTGCTTTGAGGACATTGACCCTGATATGTATGTTTATGTGTATGTATGTATTTAATCCCAAGCATTTTAGTGTCTATCACATAGTTGTTTTTCAGTTGCTAAGTCGTGTCCAACTCTTTGCGACCCCATGGACTGCAGCACACCAGACTTCTCTGTCCTTCACTATCTCCCGGAGCTTGCTCAAACTCATGTCCATTGAGTTGGTGATGCCTTCCAACTATCTTGTCCTCTGTCATCCCCTTCTCCTCCTGTCCTCATCTTTCCCAGCATCAGAGTTTTTCCCAATGAATCAGCTCTTTGCATCAGGTGGCCAAAGTATTGGAGCTTCAGCTTCAGCATTATCCCTTCCAATGAATATTCAGGGTTGATTTCCTTTAAGATTTACTGGTTGGATCTCCTTGTAGTCCAAGGGACTCTCAAGAGTCTTCTCCAACACCACAGTTCAAAAGCATCAATTCTTGGTAGATGTTCAATAATGATTATTTAAGAAACAATAAAATAGGTGGAAGAATAGGCAATCAATTGAGTGATCCAGCCTCAGGGCTGAGGTTGGCTTGCCAGATAAATGAAGAGGGAGATTGACCATGTGGAAATAGTATAAATTGTAGTGGAAATAGGAGAAGCTAAGATGTCTTTTGTGGGTGAGACTTAGTTATGTTTCTATAAGAGCCTTCTTTTATGTCGACTTCAGTGAGCTTCATCACTTTAGTGTACTGTCTTAAAAGATGCAACACGCTGGATATATGCATATATTATCAGGAGAGAGAGAAATCCAGGAGCTTTGTAATCATTCAGCATTTCTACAGTTATAGTTCAGGGGGAAACTCCTGAGCATATGGTATTTCCAAGAACTTTCAAGATGCTAGAAGAAGACTAGCATGATCATAATCGAATTCTCTTCTACATGCATTTCAAAGTGTCAAATATTTATTGTTATATAATCTGTAAGGTATCAACTTTCTATTTACTGAGATATAAAATTTACTGGGCTAGTTGAGTCCTTTTCTTTGCCTCTTGACCTTTTTCTCTTGTGAATATTCAAGCGATGTCCATTGCCAACAGATGTTCTCAGTGGCTTCATGTTTTCCAAATCAAATTACTTTTTTCTCTTTTCTGGCTTAGTCATTATGGAATCATCTTTTTCATCATTATCAGCATTAATGCTGTGCCATAATTATACACATAATTGGATCACTTACCCACTCACACAGATAATTGCATCAATATGCCTTCAGCTTTGCCAGTTACCAAGATACTTGACAGCCATATGAGTGTATGAGTGAATTACTGGCACTGCTTTAGTCTATATGATGAAACAACTTCAGAGTTCATGGTATGCATGTGATTATATGCTATAAGTTGTTCATTAAATAGATATTGCTGTCTTACTTATGAGAGGGCTGTGTCTAGAGCATCCTGAAACTCCAGGTTGTGTTTATGGCAGTATGGTCAATGACTTGTACCTGGAGGTTGTGCTTAGTATCTAGATAATGAAAACAAGGTGCTAATTATACCAAGGGAATAGATTTTATTTCTACAGGTGAGTGAACTCCTTATTCCTAGTCATGAGGTGTACCCCTATTTCAGTAGACCCTGTCTTTGGCCCCAGATACAGCCCTAATTGAAACCATAACTTGAAGATGCTGACAGTCCACACAGATTAATATAAACACATCCCTCAAGGATAGAATAGCTTGGCAAACATGGAGGCATGAGGACAGAAATTTTGGAAGCAACGGGTATGCTAAGACCCAAATGAGCACGGACATTGTCTGATCAGGGATTTCTGATAGATAGCATCTTCTGGGGTCACTTCTGAGATTCAAGAAAGGGACTTTAGTTTGACAACAAGATAAGGCCAAAGTTTTCTGTTGATCAGGAGTAAGGTACAGGGGAAAATGATAGGAGCCATTACTTGATGTGGTTTTCAAAGTGGAGCCTTGGTGAGGAGCTGGCTGGCAGTGGCTCACCAGGGCTGATTGTGTGAACTTTTCTTGTGGACTCCTCGTCCAATGGCCTCCCACTGCTGCACGAAGGGAGACCCCTTCCAGGGCCCAAGAGTGGGCTCTTGTCTAATACTCAGAAATGAATTGTCTGAGGAGACACATGTGTTGACAAAGCAAGAGACTATTGAGAAGGGGCACCCAGGTGCAGAGCAGGAGGGTAAGGGAACCCAGGAGAACTGCTCTGCCACATGGCTTTTGGTCTTGGGTTTCATGTGATGGGATTAGTTTCTGGGTTGTTTCTGGCCAATCATTCTGATTCAGAGTCCTTCCTGGTGTCATGTACAATACTCAGCAAAGATGGATTCTAGCTAGGAGGATTCTGGGAGGTTGTTAGGACATAAGGCTTCCTTGGTGGCTCAGACGATAAAGAATCTGCTTGCAATACAGGAGACCTCGTTTCGATCCCTGGGTTGGGAACATCCCCTGGAGAATGGAATGGCTACCCACTCCGGTATTCTTGCCTGGAGAATTCCATGGATGGAGGAGCCTGGCAGGCTACAGTTCATGGGGTCACGAAGAGTTGAACAAAACTGGGTGACTAACACTTTCACTTGGTAGAACATATGAACTGTCATCTCTTGTTGATCTTTGCCAAATTCTTCTGGTTGGTGATGGCTTATTAGTTCCAAGTTCCTTACCAGAAACTCCTTTCATAAAATAACTCATGCAAATGGTTACTGTGGTGTCTGCCCGGGGTGGGCAGTTTCAGTCAGTGTTTTTCCCTAACAACGTTAGTTGTTTGACATCAGCTATGATGAGAGTACTTGAATCATGAGGATGAGCAAACAATATAAATTAAGGCTTAAAAAATGTTTTTTAGAGAGAAATTTTATCACCACACTACCTGTAACAGGAGTATGCTAGATGCCAGTGTCTTTTGTTGCATTCTTACTTTGTGCCAGGCATGTGCATTAAATCTCCCACCATCACATATTTTTGGGTGAGGAAACTGAGGCACAGAAATTTAGTAAGAAGTTCAGTCCCTAGACAGGGGCTGTGTGATCAGAATATGACTAGTTCAGTTAATCACTCAGTCGTGATGGACTCTTTGCGACCCCATGGACTATAGCATACCAGGCCTCCCTGTCCATCACCAACTCCCAGAGTTTACTCAAACTCATGTCCATTGAGTTGGTGATGCCAACCAACCATCTCATCCTCTATCGTCCCCTTCTTTTGCCCTCAATCTTTCCCAGCATCAGGGTCTTTTCAAATGAGTCAGTTCTTTGCATCAAGTGGCCAAAGTATTGGAGTTTCAGCTTCAGCATCAGTCCTTCCAATATTCCCTTTAGGATGGACTGGTTGGATCGCCTTGCAGTTGAAAGGACTCTCAAGAGTCTTCCCCAACACAACAATTCAAAAGCATCAATTCTTCGGCACTCAGCTTTCTTTATAGTCCAACTCTCACATCCATACATGACTACTAGAAAAACCATAGCCTTGACTAGATGGACCTTTGTTGGCAAAGTAATATCTCGGCTTTTTAATATGCTGTCTAGGTTGACAACCTTTCTTCCAAGGAGCAAATGTCTTTTAATTTCATGGCTGCAACCACCATCTGCAGTGATTTTGGAGCCCCCACCCCCAAAAAAAATAAAGTCTCTTACTGTTTCCATTGTTTCCCCATCTATTTGCCATGAAGTGATAGAACCGGATGCCATGTCTTAGTTTTCTGAATGTTGAGTTTTAAGTCAGCTTTTTCACTGTCCTCTTTCATTTTCTTCAAGAGGCTCTTTAGTTGTTCTTTACTTTCTGCCATAAGGGTGGTATAATCTGCATATCTGAGGTTATTGATATTTCTCCCAGCAATCTTGATTCCAGCTTGTGCTTCATCCAGTCCAGCATTTCTCATGATGTACTCTGCATTTAAGTTAAATAAGCAGAGTGACAATATACAGCCTTGATGTACTCCTTTTCCTATTTGGAACCAGTCTGTTCTATTTGGTCCAGTTCTGTTTCTTCCTGACCTGAATACAGATTTCTCAAGAGGCAGGTCAGGTGGTCTGGTATTCCCATCTCTTCAGAATTTTCCAGTTTTTTGTGATCCACACAGTCAAAGACTTTGGCGTAGTCAATAAAGCAGAAATAGATGTTTTTCTGGAACTCACTTGCTTTTTCCATGATCCAGTAGATGTTGGCAATTTGATCCTGGTTCAACAGTATGTGAATTGTGAACTTCCAGGTGTTCAGGCTGGATTTAGAAAAGGCAGAGGGACCAGAGATCAAATATGACTAGTAAAGGTGGATTAATGATGGGATGCTTGAATACTAAACTAGGTTTTATAAAAAGGATTTTTATGGTAAAAGTCCTTAGGAAGTTTGGGTCCCAGAGGACCAGAGCAGGCTGGACCTCTTGGTCCTCCCAAGAGGAGCAGAGCAGAGCATGTCTTATGGAACCAGCCTAGTCATGGGTGGTAGTATTCTAAGTAAAAATATGTCATCTTGACTGCATCCTCCTGTCTGAAAATTTCCCAGGATTCACCATTCTGATGTAGGAGAGCAGTGCAATGAGCATAGGTCTCCTCTTCCACACTCTATGTTTTTGCTCTAAGTAATGATTTTTCTATTTCTAATCCCTTCTTAGCAGTCTGTCTCCGCATCATACTCATGACTTTCTAATGGATCCTAGAGTTCTAGATAATAAAATGTATGTACTTCTCACAAGCTGGGTTTGAGAACACATGTCTTTATTTCTTCTGTGGCACATTTCCCATTTTTATAGCTAGAAAGAACCTTTAAGATGGAGCTGTCTTGTTTCATTTTCTTATAACATATTTTTTTAAAAGTCCATTATTGCAGTCCAGACACATCACTGGCAACACGATTGAATTTAATTTGTCTTAAATTTATTTCCCAATGAGACAAAATAACCAAAAGAAAAAATGTATTAAACTGTGTAAATCCAGATATAAAAATATTTATTAAGTCCTGACCAACTATTGGGAATTGTAAATGAGTTTTGTGGTGTGGAATGTCTGCAGATTAATGTAAACTTTATTTAAAACAACTTGTTAAAAAACTTGTTTTTTTTTGAACCCTAATAATTTTATTTTATTTTACTGTAGCAGTTCACAGCAAATCAACTGCAGGAAGATTTAGCAGAGCAGTAATATCCTTTCTGTTACCTTAGATACAATGGGTAACCAAGCTCTTCCAAGAAATCATTTTTTCTCTGCAACTGGTCCATAATTTCATATAGATCTGAGGGTAAATAGAGAAAAGTCACATTTTTAGGAGGGTGTAGGCTTAGTGCATGTAAATTTGTTTTTAGTTTTGGTTGATTTAGCATTTTACATACCATACAAGTCCCCATGCTATACAGAATGAGGATTCAGCTGAGTTCAAGAGAGGTAGTGATATTTAGATAGCTTAATGAATATGACCTATATTACACAGACACAAAATCCCTTTATATCTGTGATGTTTCAGACCAAAAGTACAAAACCTTCCAACCCCGATGTACCAAAGTTTGAACTCTTCTGTTGGAACATGTATGTATGGGCATACATGTGTTAGAGGAAGGGGATTTAAGATTGAACACCATAGAATAAAAACCTTTGCATCAGAAAGTCATTGCTGTGTAACAAAATACCTTACACATTAGTGGCTTTAAACAAGAGCTGTAGGCTTGTTAGTAAATTAATTGGTGGAGCAGTTAGTCTGGTCTCATTTATGTATCTGCAATTATATGAGTTTTCTGGAGGTTGGTTCATTTAGGATGACTTCAGTTTAGATGACTGGACTCTTTTCCACATTCTCTTGCACTGGTGTTTTCATAAGATGATGAGGGTCTATTAGAGAAAATATAAATGAGTAAAGACTCCTCTTGTGTCACATTTACTAATATTCTATTTGGAAAGGAAGTTACAGCTCCAAACACAAAATGAAGGCATGGGGAAGAACACATGCCCTCAAGTGGGCACATACTATAACATTCCATAGCAAAGTATATGGATTCACTGATGGGTGAAGTATTTGAGCCATTTTTTTTTTTCTTGCAATCCATCTACCATGTTCTTTAAGTATAAAGAACTAACATCTGGGGGACTAAGTATAAAGAGTTAACATCTTTTAATTTTTTAAATTTTATTTGTGCTAATATTTAAAAGGTGTATTAGTATACTACAAATAGACATAACTGAATCAATAGTGGGCATCAAATATAAATAATGAAAAAGATACGATGTCTGCAAAATTTCAAAGTAGATCCATAAAGAATGATTAGAAATTTACTGTTGCTTTGAAACAGAACTTTAATTTTGAAGTATTCTCTTATACTCTTTTTAAATTAATTTTTATTGGAGTATAGTTGCTTTACAATTTTCTGTTAGCTTCTACTGTATATAGCCAAGTGTTATCAGCTATATGTATGCATATATCCCTACCCCCCTTTTTTATTTTCTTCCAAAAAAGGTCAGCAGAAGGGATTGAGTAGAGTTTGAAATGGTAAAATCTTTTGAAGCAAAATTGATGAGGATCCATGGATGTGGTTGATGGTTCATATACCAATGAAAATCAGCTTCCATCTTGTTTTTGATACACATGAAACAGGTTGTTGATGCTTTGAGAAATGAAGTGTGTTATGTTCATAATGAATACTACTTGGGTTAAAATAACAGAACCGTAGTGTCCAGTACAAGGAAAGAAATTATCCTCTGTACTTTGCATTGAGCGTGGTGTTGTTTGTCTATAACTTCAAGTAACATTTATATTTCACCTGTTATGTGTCACTATACAACTTAGGAAAGACATTAGCGAACTGGAGCATGACCAGAGGGGGACAAAGGGAATAGTGAGGAATCTGAAAGCAATCTAGGAGGGAGCGGTTGAAGAATTTGATGACTTAGGAATTAGAGGGGATATAGACAACACATTAAAATATGTAAAGGGTTGTCACATGGAAGAGGTAGAACACTGGTCTCTATTATTCTGAAAGGCAGAACATCCTATTGCCTTTAGAATAAATACCAAGTTCTTAACTGTGACCTACAGGGTCTGCCATGATTTGCTTCTGCCTATTTTTCACCTCATTGCCTACGTTTCCTTCTTGCTCACTGCTGTTCAGGTACACTGGTGCCTTGCGGTTCTTTGTGCACAATAGTTGCACCTCTACCCCAGGGCCTTGTTACTTGCTGTCTCTTCTTCCTCCATGTAACACTCTTCCCCAGGATATTTGCATAGTTCTCTCCTACTAGTTATTAAGGTCTTAGCTCAAATGTCACCAGCTTGGAGAGATCTTCCCTGACCAAGAAACCCCTAAGACTTCTACTTTTTGTTATTTATTACAGAACATTTTTGGTCTTATTACTGTACTTGCTTGCTTGGTTGTTATTTATGTCCTTACAAATTGAAAGGAAGCTCCCTGAATTTAAAGATTTTTTTGGTCTTGTTTTGTGCTATATCTCTATCATACCTAAACTAGTACCTGACACATGGTAGATTCTCAATAATTGTCTATTGAATGAATTAATAAATTAATAATTTCACAGGTGTTTCCTGGGGTATCTTGTGAAGTAATGGGTTTCATCTCTGTAAGTGTTTAAGTAGAGGTCAGTAGAGGTTGGATGACCATCTATCCACAAGGTCCTGCATTAGCTAGTAATGTTGCCTTGATGACCTCTAGGAATCCTTTGAACTCAGATATTTTATGATGTCTGAGATCTTGTTATAATACTGTGTTATAATATCTACAACCTAGTATTCTTACAGATTTATTATATTGAGGATTTTAACATTAATTTATACCATATTTTAAAAGGTATACCATAATGTTTGTGGCAAATTTTGTAAGATCAGGGTATTACCACATGAAACACACTGAGATTTATCCACAATTATGATCTGTTTATTTTTTGCTCACTTTGAACAGCCAGAGAGTTGAGTTAAAGCCAGTGCAATATGGGGTATAGGCTTCCAAATGAACTCTGTGTTGGTGGTCCTCTAACTGTTACATTCTTCTTACTTTCTCCTGAAGGAAAGCCTTCATGAGAACATTAGAATCAGCTTGGCCTTGAAGGGTGGGCAGACTTTGGATTATAGGAAACATTTTAGACTGGGGGAGGAGCCTGAATTAAGGCTCTGAACATAGCCATGGCAATGAACATAGGATGTATGTCAAAGAAGTAGAGCAGCCAGCTTCATAAGAACCTTGTTTTCAAATAAGGTGGGGAGATGGAATAGGATAAGCAAAGTTAGCTTGACTCATTGAGAAGCTTGACTACCAGATCAGGTTTGAATTTTATCTATAGAGAGTCTGGTGTTAGGGAAGGATGTACATCTTCGAGCCTGGCTAAGTATTCTGCATGACATGAAATCTGACTCTGACTTTTTTTTTTTTTGGAATAGGATGGTGAGACCCAGAGAGAAGAAATATCTTGCTCATGTTTACCCAGCCAGTTTACAGCATAGCTGGGAAGAGAACTGAAGCTTTCTGATTACTAGTCCAGTGTATTTTTCCATTATATCATGAAAGAGATGAGGTCAGAATGGTACTTGCACTTTTAGGTATTACATACTTATTTAAATGGGCAAGTCATACATTAGACTGAATTCCTTACTAACAGATGTTCAGGAGTAATGCCTGAGGGCTGTGGGGGTAACAAACACCTGGTAGTGACTGCTTTGATAAAGAGCTGTACCACAGGGCACTGTGTTCCTCTGTAAACAAGAAGACCTTCTATACTGTATCCGCCGTGGGTGGCCCAGCTGGGGAGATGATTAAATTTCGACATTAGATGGGAATGATCAAGTACCAGTCACCACCTGCTCAGTGGTTTACTTTAATTTCCAAATGCTGCACTGGCTAGAATCCCTCTGTTTTAATTGATGGATATTCTATTACTCGGCAGCCCAGTGCACTCCATTTCCAAAGGCCATCACTATCCATCACTGCTTTGGGTTAGACTAGGGCAATTCACGGTTGTTGGACCCACCATATTGATTGGGAAATCCAGACCGGGGACAAGGGTGACATGGTAACTATTCAGGCCGAAGTTTCAGCCCCACGATTGATGTTTTCTTAAGGAAAGGAAACTGGAACTACTGCTGATGCTCCCTGGGGGTTCTAGAGAAGCTATTCCTTGTGACATACCCTACCACCCTTCTGTCAGTGAATTGCTCTGAATCTACAAACGTTATTTCTTTAGAGGCTTAGAGTCAGGCAGACTTAGTTGCAAATCCTTGTTCCACCATTTACTAGCTGTGTAACTTTAGACAATTCACCAAAACTCTTGTTTTCTCAGCTGTATAATGAAAATAATAGTATTTATCTAATAGAGTTTTCTGGGGGCATCAGATGATATTTCTATGTGTGTGGTATTCAAATTACCATTACAACTGTAGTCAGAGCAAATTGAAACTAAACAACTTTGTCTTTGTAACTCACATTCTCATTAATGGTAATCTTAAGTTTATCCTGTTGTATAAAATAGGACCTTGAGAGAAAGGGATGCTGTGTGGGTTAGTTTAGATATGATATAGTGAATAAATAATCCAAATCTGATTCAAAAGGTACTGTCTGGGAAAGGGCAGATGTGGATATAGTACCATATGGGGATCCTAGGTTGTCAAAAAGTGTCATGAGGTCAAGTGTCATGAAGATCTGTGCCAAAAGGGAGATTAGTGTAGAAAAGACCCAACAAATTCTACAATGAGAAAATGCTTTTAAAGTCTACAATAAGTCTGTTTTTCAGGCAGGCAGAAAAGAACACTAGATTGGGATTTATAAGCCTTGACACTTAGTCCTGATTCTGTTATTCACTAGCTTTGTGGTTTTATGTAAGTCACGTACCGTCTGTAGACCTCAATCTCTTCATCTATAAAATTAGTGTTAGACTAGACCAGGAGTTGGTAAATATTTCTCATAGCTAAATCTGGCCTTTTTGTACAACCTGCAAGATAAGGATTTTTTTAAAAGATTTATTTTAAAAATAAAAAGCAGAACTATTTGAGAGAGAGCTGGGTGGTCCTTGAAGCCTAAAATATTTACTATCTTGTTCTTCACAAAATTTGGCAGTCTCAGATGGACTCAGTGACCAGTTGGGTCATTTTCAAGGTTGACAGTCTACAATTCTAGTACTTGGATGATTTGTTGTAGTTTTAATGGACACACTTTTTTTTCACTTTCAACTTTCATATTTACACAGCAGGTGCATAATCCATTGAATAAGAGACTGTTAGAAAATAAAGGGCATTTAGCAGTCACTTCATCCAGCCCTTCATTTTCAGATGAGAATGTTGAGGGCTACAAAATTTACTTTGTCATCATCTCGTATCTTATTAGTGGCAATGAAGTGACAGTTGCCTAGTCATGTCTGACTCTACAACCTCATGGATTACACAGTCCATGGAATTCTCCAGGCCAGCATTCTGGAGTGGGTAGCTGTTCCTTCTCCAGGGAATCTTCGAAACCCAGGGATCTAACCCAGGTCGCCCGCATTGCAGGTGGATTCTTTACCATCTGAGCCACCAGGGGAGCTCCTATTAGTGGCAGAACCAAGAACAAAACCTGGATCTTTTCATTTTTATGTAGTCTTTTCTTTTGTATCATACTCTCATACTTCAACAGCACTCATTTCAAAGCTCTTAACACTTTCCCATCCTCTCCCTTTTTTACCCACCAGATCGACTCTTTGACTTTGCTTCTTGCTGCTGCTACTAAATATTGGTACCATCTCTACACCGTACAAGGACTGCTGCTGCTGCTAAGTCACTTCAGTCGTGTCTGACTCTGTGCGACCCCATAGATGGCAGCCCACCAGGCTCCTCTGTCCACGGGATTCTCTAGGCAAGAATACTGGAGTGGGTTGCCATTTCCTTCTCCAGCAAGGACTGCTATAAGGCTACAAAACATGACAGTAACATGTAGATAAGAGCAACTAATGAATATTTTAGTGTGTTTGATATTACATCAATTTTACTGTCAGCATTAAGATAATTTGGGGGTTAAGTTTTGAACAAAGTAAGGCTGAAGAAAGCTAATGGACTGTGATGGGTAAACATTGCTTTGATATATATTAATATGCTCAGCTGATATTTATACTGGAAGTAAATAACAAGACAGAAAATATACATCACATTGAATTTTACATAGTGACAGGAGATTCAGCTCAACTGGGCTAGATACTTAACTTCTCTGTTATCTGTACACTTCTTCCTGTCCTAGAGAAAACAACCCTGAAAAGTCAGCTAGATGTGGCCCTGGAGGGAGCTACTGAGAACTCGGTTATCAATCTTTTTTGAAGTCACCATTTTCCTATGCAACCAGTAAATTTCATTCCTCTTTTAGGTCTGTCAGTCTTCTGTATTAGATGTCAAGTAACTAGCTTTTGGGAAAACTACTGTAAGGCATGTGTTCAAATTGCTATGGAAATAAAAATATGGGCTTCACCAGATACTAAGGTCCTTGAAGGCAGAGACAGCATCTTCTTTCTCACTGTATCCCATAGATATACTTTCACTTAGGCTTGGTTTGATGTTGGTTGAGTTGAAATCCTTGCAGCTGCAGGAGCTTCCCCAAAGGGCCTGCCTCATTCCTTCTAGCTCTATCTGCACTTCTATGTATTTTAGAAACTCCTGGGATCACTGAAACCCTCATTGATCCCTTCCCATCTCAATTTACTGTCCTTTGCTCACAATTTCATCTTTCTCCACAAGATTTTTTTAAAGTGGAGTCCACTTGGTTCTTTTTATTCTTCTCAATGTTAGGCAGAAAGATATTGAATTGATTTGAATTTAAATAGCTAAATACATAACTGTGTGACATTTGTTAATGAAAACTTTTGTGTAAGTCTTGCTTTCTAGCTTGATTGAAAGTCAGTTATCAGTTTTCAGTGGTCATAAATGCAAATAGAAGTTAATAGCATAGTTTGAATTTCCTCAGGATGCACCTAAAATATAGTGCTCCATGAGCACTGGATAAGGAGTGAGAGGACCAGGGTCTTAATCTGGTGGCTAGTATGACCTTTGACAAATGAGTTGATATCTTAGTGCCTCATTTATAAAAGGATGGAGTTAGAAGAAGTAATCACTCTGGTGACTTTCCAATTAAGTTGTTTGATGACTCACCAGTCTTCTTGTAAGAAGCAAACTGGTGTAATACAACAGTCAATTTGAAGGCTAAATCTGACCCCCAAACCTGTTTTTGTACTGCCTATGATCAAAGAGTGTTTTTTTCATTTTAAAGAGTTATAGAAACAAAAACAAGAATAGTATGCAGCAGAGACTTATGTGGTACACAAAGCCTTATCCAAACCACTTGCAGGAAATGTTCGCTGACCTCTTGTATAAGGGATGTGAGCATAGCCCCTGTCCCACCTCTATCTTCTTACCACTTCGATCACCTAAGGTATATTTTGACATTTTCTGTGCCCTAGTCTCTTCTTCTACAAGATGAATATAATAACAGTATGTACAAATATGGTTGTTGTGAAGATTAAATGAGTTTATTGAGGGCAGAAGGAGAAGGGGGTGACAGAGGACGAGACAGTTGGAAGGCATCATTGATTCGACAGACATGAGTTTGAGCAAACTCCAGGAGATAGTGAAGGACAGGAAAGCCTGGCATGCTGTAGTACATGGGGTTGCAAAGAGTTGGACATGACTGAACAACAGCAACAAATATTTTTAAAGAATTAGGAAGTCCTGCCATAGAATTCTTAACAAATGCCAACTGTTGTCATTATTTGTATATTCCCTCACAACAGGTAATCAGCCAATTGAAAAGATGGAGGTTATGGAGGGCAAATAAGAGAACCTTGAACCATGATATTTTAGAATTGGAGTGGGACTCCCACACCATCTAATCAGGTCATTTTTATTAGAGATGCTGTAACAGACTCAGGAAAATCAAGTGATTTATCCACAGTCAGAGAGTTTGTTGCTGGCCGAGTCTGTAAAGTTTTCTTTGATAAAAGAGTCACATCATGATTCTTAACCTTAGACCGTGACTCTGGATCTCATTTATTTTTAGCTTTTTGTTGTGAAAGAAATTTAGGCTTATAGAAAAGTTAGACAAATAATACAAAGAATTTCCATATATTCTGCACTCAGATTTGTATTTCCAAATGCTTGTATTACTCTGTTCCTGTAGATAGTTATAGATAAAAATGGTTTTCCCCTGAACTGCTTAAGAGCAAATTGCAAATATGACGTTCCTTTACCCCTAAAACTTCATTATGTTTTTCCTAAAATCAAGGAACTTTACTTATGTGACCATAGTACAGTATCAAAATTTTTAAAAACACAGTATTATTTCTTCTGTAATCTTTATTCAAATGTTGCCAAATGTCTGATCAATGTCCTTTTATAGCAAAAGCATTTCTTAACTGGATCTTTGAGAGTACAAATTTAATTTTTAATAGGAGAACATTTCTCTTGTAGATTTTCGAAGATTCCCTAATGAAATGTATTTCTGAACTTCTCAACATGCTGATTCCATGCATTTTAAGGACAGAGATGAATTTACTTTGAGTTATCTTCTTTTTCTTGTTTTTCTTTGCCCTCATCAGTCCAAAGTGGTCAGCAATATGCAAGTAACATTTCCTCATAGACTAGCGGAAACCATTAGTGCAAGTGACATGTTCCTGGGCTTTAAGTGGTTTTGTGCAGTGTGGTCCAACACTTAGATGAATGGTTATTCGTATTTAAACCTTAGAGTGAAAATGAAGATTTTGGCACATTTTACCTCCTGCTGAAAACAGACAAGTAAAATCCATAAAATTAAGACTTAGATCAAATCTATTCTATTTACTTAGCAAATGACAGATTGATAGGACCATCTCTTGGAACACTTTAAGAGGTTTATCTGAGGCTGATAGAGGTGGAGATGTGTAAGAGAAAAGATCCCTGTTTTGAATTCTTTCCTTTTATCTTGTTTGGCCAGTATCCTAAGAGTAAAGATTTGTCTACAACTGTTTATTCAGAAAGATGAGAAAACCATACCCATGTCTCATTATAGTATTGTCTTGGGGTTCTAGTCTGAAGGGCTAGATTGTACTATGAACAGGTTCCTTTGGTATATTTATTGGGTAAAAACCCTTGGCAGAAGGTGGAGGAGTTCTCAGTGCTCCAGTGTGCTAACTACTGAGCAGCTGTGCCAGGTACAACTTTACGGTGGGATTCTTGTCTTACAAATGCTGTTCATTTTATAATTGCTTTTTAAGGCAAAAGTAGAGGTAAGACATCATTGTTATTCACGAAGCCTTCTATTGTTCGGATTGAAGACTGTATTTCTGTAGTAATTCTTGGCTCCCTCTATACGTGACTACTGAGTACTTTTTTGCTCAGCCCCTGGTATTTTTTTTTTTCTTTAAATGTTTTGTTGAAAAGTATAATGGACATGCTGGAGAAGGAAATGACAACCCACTCCAGTGTTCTTGCCTGGAGAATTCCAGGGACAGAGGAGCCTGGCAGGCTGCAATCCATAGGATCACAAAGAGTAAGACACAACTGAGCAATTTTCACTTATAATAGACATGCAGAAGAGTGCCCAAATGTATATAGCTTATGAATTTTCACAATGTAAATATTCACATGTAACTCTCATAATGCTCAGGTGGAGAGATAGAAGACTACCATATACACGAGAAGCCACTCCTTGCCCTTTTCAAAGTACTCATTCCTCACTGGTCCTTACAGATAACCTCTGTCCTCATAGTTACAGTCATTACTTTCTTAGTTTTCTCTAAATATTTACCACCTGAATTTATATTCCTGATTTCTATAGTGTTCCTTTTTTTGGACCTGTGTATAAATGGAATTATACAATATGTATTTTTTTTAATCTTTTTTTTTTTTGCTCAGTGTTATGTTTATGAGATTCTCAATATTCCTGTTTGTTGGTACATTTTGTTCTTTTTGTTGTTTTGGGGTAAAGATGCTACATTGTTCTTCAGTAAGTAGACACTGAGTTTGTTCTAGTTTTCAGCTATTATGAATAATGCTTTTGTGTGTAAGCACATGTATTTCTGTTGGATATATACTTAAGAGAGAGTTGTGGGGTCCTATAGGGAGACTATATCCTGGTTCGATTAATTCAGTTCTGGTTAATACCTACTGTCCTGATATAATTGTTTATAGTACCCCATTTCACTCTCAAAAATATCTTTCTTTGAATGATAGCATTGGATATCATAATCATAGGATATATTTTAAAGCTTAAATTTAAGATAATTCCAAGTGGTTTTTCAATGCAGTTGTATCAATTTAAATACAATTTAACTACATTACCAGCAATATGAGATTTTCTGTTGCTCCTCATCTTCATGAATATTTGTTATTTTCAGTCCTTTAAATTTTAGCTCTTCTGGTAGGTATGTAGCAGTATGTCATAAATTTAACTGTTATTTCCTTGATTATTATTGAAATTGAACACTTTTCAAACATTTATTGGCCATTTGGGTTTCTGCTTCCTGTTTGTGCATAAATTGCTCATTTGTGAGAATTCCTTGAGTTCTTTCACATTTCTTTTTATATTAAAAGCTGTATTATAAAGTGATACATTTAGAGTTGTTATATCACTCATGGTTACTACCGGTAATGATCCTCTTTGTGTAAACATTTATTGTATCTTATGTTAATAAAGCTACGTCCACTTCCTGTTTGTCATTGTTTCAAAATTATATCTTATGCAGATATGCAGTTTTCCCAACACTGTTTGTTGAAGTGACTGTCCTTTCACTATTGTGTATTTTTCATACCTTTGTTAAAGATCAGGTGGCTAAATATTCATTGATTTATTTCTGGTCTCCCAGTTCTGTTCCATTTATCTATATGTCTTTTTTCATGTGAAGATCATATTGTTTTGATTACTATAGCTTTGTAATATATATTGAAATCTGGAACTCCTATGCCCCAAGCTTTCTTCTTCTTTTTCAAGATTTATTTGGCTATTTTGGATCTTTTGTGATTGTATATAAGTTTTAGGGTGCTTTTTCTATTTCTGTAAAAAATGTCATTTGTATGTTGATAGGGATCATAGTGAATCTGAGTAGAGTGGACATTGCAATCTGTGAATGTGGGATATCATTCTATTTGTGTCTTATCTAATGCTTTCATCAATGATTTGTGCAGTTCAAATATAAGTATTTCACCACTTTGTTAAGTTTATTCCTAGGCATCTTATTCCTTTTGGCATGTCCTTGACTTATTAAAGTCTAGATTAATTGGCAGTATTTCCTTCCTCTAAGAAAACTGAACAATATCAGAATATGTAAATGCCACTTTCCCCTGTTCCTGACTTAGGCTGTTCTTGACATGCCTAAGTGGCTCAGAAGGTGAAGAATCCACCTGCAATGTGGGAGACCTGGACTTGATCTCTGGGTTGGGAAGACGCCCTGGAGGAGGCATGACAACCCATTCTAGTACTCTTGCCTGGAAAATTCCATGGATGGAGGAGCCTGGTAGGCTGTAGTCCATGGGGTCACAAAGAGTTGGACATGACTGAGTGACTTCACTATGTATGTGTGTGTGTGTGTGTGTATAGGCTTCCCTGGTGGCTCAGATGGTAAAGGTTCTGCCTGCAATGCAGGAGACCCAGGTTTGAACCCTGGGTTGGAAAGATCCCCTGGAGAAGGGAATGGCAACCTACTCCAATATTCTTTCCTGGAGAATTCCATGGAGAGAGAAGCCTGGTGGGCTACAGTCAATGGGGTTACAAAGTCAGACACAGCTGAGTGATTAACATGTACACTTTCATACACACACACAGACACACATATAAACTCAAAATTTTTAATATAGTAAATTGTGTAGATACACTCAAATACTATTTCCCCCATTTCCCAACTTTATTGAGATATAATTGACATATAATTTTTGGCAAGTTTAAGGTATTAAATGCAACTTGACAATTTGACACATGTAAATATTGCAAAAGGATTCCCACAATAAGGTTAGTTTACACCTCTATCACTTCATGTAATTTAATTACTTTTTTATATATGAGGATGGAAACATTTAAGATCTACTCTATTACCAACTTACAACTGTACAATAGGGTATTGTTAACTGTAGCCACCATTCTGTTCATTCAGTTCAGTTCAGTCGCTCAGTCATGTCCGACTCTTTGCGACCCCATGAATTGCAGCACGCCAGGCCTCCCTGTCCATCACCAACTCCCTGAGTTTACACAAACCCATGTCCATTGAGTCGGTGATGCCATCCAATCATCTCATCCTCTGTCGTCCCCTTCTCCTCCTGTCCCCAATCCCTCCCAGCATCAGGGTCTCTTCCAATGAGTCAACACTTCACATGAGTGGCCAAAGTACTGGAGTTTCAGCTTCAGCACCAGTCCTTCCAATTAACACCCAGGACTGATCTCCTTTAGGATGGACTGGTTGGATCTCCTTGCAGTCCAAGGGACTCTCAAGAGTCATCTCCAACACCATAGTTCAAAAGCATCAATTTTTCAGTGCTCAGCTTTCTTCACAGTCCAACTCTCACATCCATACATGACCACTGGAAAAACCATAGCCTTGACCAGACGGACCTTTGTTGGCAAAGTAATGTCTCTCCTTTTATTTTTTTTTTAATTTTTTCATTTACTTTTATTAGTTGGAGGCTAATTACTTTACAATATTGTAGTGGTTTTTGCCATACATTGACATGAATCAGCCATGGATTTACATGTGTTCCCCATCCTGATCCCCCCTCCCACCTCCCTTCCCATCCCATCCCTTTGGGTCTTCCCAGTGCACCAGCCCTGAGCACTTGTCTCATGCATCCAACCTGGGCTGGCAATCTGTTTCACAGTTGATAATATACATGTTTCAAAACTGTTCTGTCTCTGCTTTTAATTGCTGTCTCGGTTGGTCATAACTTTCCTTCCAAGCGAGTTAAGCATCTTTTAAATTCTTGGCTGCAGGCACCATCTTGCCAGTGATTTTGAGCCCCCAAAATAAAGTCTGACCTTTCCACTGTGCTCCCCATCTATTTCCATGAAGTGAGGGGCCCAGATGCCATGATCTTAGTTTTTCTGAATGTTGAGCTTTAAGCCAACTTTTTCACTCTCCTCTTTCAGTCTCATCAAGAGGCTCTTTAGTTCCTCTTCACTCTCTGCCATAAGGGTGGTGTCATCTGCATATCTGAGGTTATTGATATTCCTCCTGGCCATCTTGATTCCGGCTTGTGCTTCATCCAGCCAGCATTTCTCATGATGTACTCTGCATATAAGTTAAATAAGCAGGGTGACAATATACAGGCCTGACGTATCCTTTCCTATTTGGACCAGTCTGTTGTTCCATGTCCAGTTTTACACTGTTGCTTCCCGGACCTGCATACAGGTTTCTCAGAGGCAGGTCAGGTGGATCTGTATTCCCATCTCTTTCAGATTTTTCACAGTTTATTGTGATCCACACAGCAAAGGCATGGCTACGTAGTCAATAAAGCCAGAAGATAATGTTTTCTGGAACTCTCTTGCTTTTTTCGATTATCCGCGGATATTGGCAATTTGATCTCTGTTCCTCTGCCTTTTCTAAAACCAGCTTGAACATTCTGGAAGTTCACCGGTTCATGTATTGCTTGAAGCCTGGCTTGGAGAAATTGAGCATTACTTTCAGCGTGTGAGATGAGTGCAATTGTGCAGTAGTTTGAACATTCTTTGGCATTGCCTTTCTTTGGGATTGAAATGAAAACTCACTTTTTCCAGTCCTGTGGCCACTGCTGAGTTTTCCAAATTGGCTGGCATATTGAGTGCAGCACTTTCACAGCATCATCTTTCAGGATTTGAAATAGCTCAACTGGAATTCCATCACCTCCACTAGCTTTGTTTGTAGTGATGCTTTCTAAGGCCCACTTGAGTTCACATTCCAGGATGTCTGGCTCTAGGTGAGTGATCACACCATCGTGATTATCTGGGTCGTGAAGATCTTTTTTGTACAGTTCTTCTGTGTATTCTTGCCACCTATTCTTAATATCTTCTGCTTCTGTTAGTCCATACATTTCCTGTCCTTTATCAAACCCATCTTTGTGTGAAATATTCCCTTGATATCTCTAATTTTCTTGAAGAGATTGCCAGTCTTTCCCATTCTGTTGTTTTCCTCTATTTCTTTGCATTGATCGCTGAGGAAGGCTTTCTTATCTCTCCTGGCTATTCTTTGGAACTCTGCATTCAAATGGGAATATCTTTCCTTTTCTCCTTTGCTTTTCTTCTTTTCACAGTTTTCTGTAAGGCCTCCTCAGACAACCATTTTGCCTTTTTGCATGTCTTTTCCATGGGGATGTTCTTGATCCCTGTCTCCTGTACAATGTCACGAACCTCCGTGCATAGTTCATCAGGTTCTCTGTCTATCAGATCTAGTCCCTTAAATCTATTTCTCACTTCCACTATATAGTCATAAGGGATTTGATTTAGGTCATACCTGAATGGTCTATTGGTTTCCCCTGCTTTCTTCAGTTTAAGTCTGAATTTGGCAATAAGGAGTTCATGATCTGAGCCACAGTCAGCTCCCGGTCTTGTTTTTGCTGACTGTATAGAGCCTCTCCATCTTTGGCTGCAAATAATATAATCAATCTGATTTCAGTGTTGACCATCTGGTGATGTCAATGTGTAGAGTCTTCTCTTGTGTTGTTGGAAGAGGGTGTTTGCGGAGCAACCCTACCTCCAAGGAGCGGCTGCTGCAGGGCGCAGGAGGGCTGAGAGGAGCTACTCCATGTTCAAGGTCAGGAGGGGCAGCCGTGAGAAGAAACCCCTCATCCAAGGTAAGGAGCAGCGGCTGCGCTTTGCTGGAGCAGCCGTGAAGAGATAACCCCACGTCCAAGGTAAGAGAAACTCAAGTAAGACGGTAGGTGTTGCGAGAGGGCATCAGAGGGCAGATACACAAAATCCATAATCACAGAAAATTAGCCAGTCTTATCATAGGACCACAGCCTTGTCTAACTCAATGAAACTAAGCCATGCCATGTGGGGCCACCCAAGATGGTCAGGTCATGGTGGAGAGGTCTGACAGAATGTGGTTCACTAGAGAAGGGAATGGCAAACCACTTCAATATTCTTGACTTGAGAACCCCATGAACAGTATGAAAAGGCAAAATGATAGGATACCGAAAGAGGAACTCCCCAGGTCAGTAGGTACCCAATATGCTACTGGAGATCAGTGGAGAAATAACTCCAGAAAGAATGAAGGAATGGAGCCAAAGCAAAAATAATACCCAGTTGTAGATGTGACTGGTGATAGAAGCAAGGTTCGATGCTGTAAAGAGCACTATTGCATAGGAACCTGGAATGTTAGGTCCATGAATGAAGGCAAATTGGAAGTGGTCAAACAGGATATGGCAAGAGTGAATGTCGACATTCTAGGAATCAGCGAACTAAAATGGACTGGAATGGGTGAATTTAACTCAGATGACCATTATATCTACGACTGTGGGCAGGAATCCCTTAGAAGAAATGGAGCAGCCATCATGGTCAACAAAAGAGTCCGAAATGCAGTATTTGGATGCAGTCTCAAAAATGACAGATTGATCTCTGTTCGTTTCCAAGGCAAACCATTCAATATCACGGTAATCCAAGCCTATGCCCAACCAGTAACGCTGAAGAAGCTGAAGTTTAATGGTCCTGTGAAGACCTACAAGACCCTTTAGAACTAACACCCCCCCCCCAAAAAAAAAGATGTCCTTTTCATTATAGGGGACTGGAATGCAAAAGTAGGAAGTCAGGAAACACCTGGAGTAACAGGCAAATTTGGCCTTGGAGTACAGAATGAAGCAGGGCAAAGGCTAATAGAGTTTTGCCAAGATAATGCTGTTCATTAGATCCCCCAAATTTATTCATTCTGTAACCAGGCCTTTGTACCCTTTGACCAGCATCTTCTCATTTCCCCCACACCCTAGGCTTGGTCAGGAACAATCTAAACTTTGTTTCCGTGATTTTGGCCTTTTTAGATTCCACCTATAAGTGAGAACATACAGTATTTGTCTTTATCTGTCTGAATTATTTCACAGAGTATAATGTCCTCAGGGTTCATCTTTGTTGTTACAAATGGCAGGGTTTTCTTATTTTGTATAGCTGAATAATATTCATACAGGTGAATTCACATATACCTATATGAATGCATTTCTTTATCCATACATTGAATGCATTGATATAACTTGAGACTAGTGTATGGATAAAGAAAATGTCAATCTGTCACTAGAAACTTAGAGTGTTTCTATATCTTGACTATTGTGAATAATGCTGCAATGAATATGGGGATGCAGATATCTCTTTGAGATAGTGATTTAATTTCCTTTGGATATATACTGAGAAATAGGATCGATGAATCATATGATATTTCTATTTTTAATTTTTTGAGGAATATCCATACTGTTTCCCATAGTGACTGTTGCAATTTACATTCCTAACAACAGTATACCAGGTTTCCATTTTCTCTACGTCCTAGCCAACAGTTATTATCTTTTGTGTTTTTCATTAACAATTTGTTAAAAATGCAGTATCTGCAAAGTGCCATGAAGTGAAGCACACTAAAATGTGATATGCCTGTGTTTGTCGTTGACTTTTCAATCTGGATGATGTGTCCAGTATTGAATGTGGGGTGTTAAAGTCTCATATTTTTCTTGTATATTTGTCTGTTTCACTCTTCACGTCTGTTATAATTTACTTAATTTTAGGTGCTACAATTTTGTATTCATATATATTTGTGATTGTTACATTCTCTTAATTTATTGACTCCTTTATCATAATACTATGATATGCCCTAGTTTTTCTATTCTTACAGTTTTTTACTGAAATTTTATTTTGTCTCATAAAAGAATAGTTGTCCTTGTTCTCTTGCGGTTTCCATTTACATGGATGATCTTCTCCATCCATTCACTTGGATCCTTTGTGTGTCTTTAAAGTTGAAGTGAGTGTCTTACAGGCAGTATATAGTTGGGTCTTGTTTCTTCAGCCATCCAGTGCCTTTTAACTGGAGAATTTATCAATAATCCATTTACATTTAGAGTAATTATTGATACCTAAAGACTTACCAATGCTATTTTATTAATAGTTTTCTGGTTATTTTGTAGTTTTGTTGTTCCTATTTTCCTGTCTTGCTTTCTTAACTTTGTGAATTGATGATTTACCACAGTGTTGCATTTTGATTCTGTTTGTATTTTTTTGTTGATGCTGTAGGTTTTAGTGTTGTGGTTGCATTTATATATATATATATAATATATGTTTATATATATATATATATATAATATATGTTTATATATATTATATATATAATATATGTTTATATATATTATATATATAAATATACACAATAGCCCATTTTAAAATGATAGCTTCACTTGTATTCAAAAGCTCTAAACTTTTACCTACCCCCCAAAATTTTATGTTTCTGATGTCACAGTTTATATCTTTTTATATTGTATATCCATTGACACATTATTTTACTTATGTGTGTTAGTCATTCAATCGTGTCCGACTCTTTGCGACGCCATGGACTGTAGTCCAACAGGCTTCTCTGTCCATGGAATTCTTCAGGCAAGAATACTGGAGTGGATTGCCATTCTCTTTTCCAGAGGAACTTCCCAACCCAGGGATCGAACCCTGGTCTCCTGCATCACAGGCAGATTCTTTACCTTTAAATTCTTTTGTCCTTTTACTTTTACAGTAAAGTGATTAACACACCACTGTATTAGAATATTGGTGTATTCTAAATATACTTTACCAGTCTAAATATACTTTACCAGTCTGTTATACAGTTTTGTATTTTTTCATGTTACTAATTAGCATCCTTTTCTTTCTTTCTTTTTTTTCCAACTTGAAGAACTCTTCAGCATTTCTTGTAAGGCAGGTATAGTGCTGATAAACTTCCTCAACTTTTGTTTGTCTGGGAAATTCTTTATCTTGTCTTTTTTTTCTAAAGGAAAACTTTGTAAGGCAAGGTGTTCTTGGTCAGTAGTTTGACTATATCATTGAACTATTTCCTGGCATCCAAAGTTTCTGTTTAGAAATCTACCAGTAGTCTTATGGCGGCTTTCTTCACTCTTTTCATACTTTGTTCTCCTCTGTGTAGCTTCAGATGTCCTATCTTGTACTTCATAAATTCTTTCTTCTGCTTGATCCATCTTTTTGGCCTTTATTTCTGGGATTGAACTTTTACCTATGTTAACTTTTCTTGCTGTATCCTTCATATCTCTTACTTTTTGTATCCATTTTCTGTTCTTTCCTTCAAGATGTCTCATCTTGGGTAGGGTTTTTTAAAATTACATATTAGTTTATTTTGTGATGTTAAGCTTATAATTGCATTCCTCAATTTGGTTATTGGACTTTTTTTGGTTATTGATTCTTTTTCAACCTTTCATTTATTTAAAAATAATTTACTTTTAGTAAATAAAAGTTTCATGTTTTCTGTGTACAATATGATGATTTGATATATATATATGCATTGTGAAATGATTATTAGAATCAAATTAATGAACAAATCCATCACCTCCCAGTTGTCTTTTTGTGTATGTGTGATGATTATACTCGGAATCTACTCTCTTAGAAAATTTCATAATGGAAGGTAGAGTGGTGGTTCACAGAGGCTGCTGGGTTGAGGGAATGGAAGATGTTGATTAAAGAATACAGACTTTCATTTATAAGATGAATAATTTCTGGAAACCTAATGTACAGCATGTTGACTATAGTTAACAGTGATGTTGCCTTCTTTTTATAATGTCAAATTCATTGCTAAAATTTTCAAATTGAGTGTTGTTTACATGAAACTATTAAGCACAATGTGTTATACCTTTTAATCTTAACTTTCTATGAGTTTTGTGGATCTCTTCTGTTTGTGCTTTTTCTCTCTTATGTTGTATTTCTGTTTTGTGTTCAGTTATCTTTATTTTCTTTTTCTTTTTTTGGTTGTGCAACATAACTTTTGGTATCTTATTTCCCCTAACAGGGACTGAAGCCAGGACTTGGCAGTGAAAGTGTCAAGTCCTAACCACTTAACTTCCAGGAAATTCCTTTATGTCTGATTGTCTTTGATGGCTTGCTGGATGTTGTCTTTCTTTTAGCAAATATTTTAGAATATTTTTTAGATTTACAACAAAACTGCAAAGAGTTTATTATTTCTTAGTCTTAACATCTTAAGTTAATACATCTTTATTCAATAAATAAACCAATATCGATATACTATTAATAACTAATTTGCATGCTTTATTCCAATTTCCTTCATTTTTGCCTAATTTCTTTTTTTCCTGCTCTGAACCCTACCCAGGGTAGCATATTGTATTTAGTTGTCACTTATCCTAAGATTTCTCTTTGCTATGACAGTTTCTCAGACTTTCCTTGAATTTATGATCTTGACAATCTTTTTTTTTTTATTCTCTTTTACCTATCATTTATTGTTGCTGGTATTGACAATCTTGTGAAATGGCTATCAGTTAGCATTTATCTGTGTTATAGTATCATGTGATTTAGATGTAGTTACCATAAAAATGTCTTACTAATTTTGAGATAAAAATGATTGTCTAAACAGCTATTATTTGAATGAAAGCAGGTCCACCCAGGTATGAGTGCAGTTTCTCTGAGTGGATCCAATAGTGAATAGAGGATGATGATTCTCAGTTGCTAACTTTGTGGAACTCAGTAGTTTATTGGATATTTTACTAATTGATAGAAAGTTTCCTTAGGTCTTCAGTTAATGTATATCATTAGCTAGGTGGTCAGTGGCCAAAATTCATCTCATATGA
Source organism: Cervus canadensis (assembly GCF_019320065.1). Classification (NCBI taxonomy): domain Eukaryota; kingdom Metazoa; phylum Chordata; class Mammalia; order Artiodactyla; family Cervidae; genus Cervus; species Cervus canadensis. The sequence goes on from NC_057419.1 coordinate 120,091,906, forward strand.
CCAAAGTCATATCTTGATATTTGGAAAACAACACACAAAATTTTCAGAGAACTGGAAGTAAAAGCACAAAATATACAGTAGTTAAGTAACAGTAGTTTTTTGTTAAACACCTGTGGATAACACCACAATTGTTCTTTATTTTCAGGAGCAATTGTTCTTTACTTTCAGAAAAAAAAATTTTTATTTTGTTCTTTATTTTGGGAGCAATATATAGTCAAATCTAAGTACATTCAGTAATAATAGTGTTATAGCTACAATTGGTACTATTGATAACTGGAAAATATTCAATATTTTTTGAAAGCTGATATATTGTTTTAAATATGTAGATGATAAGAATGCTCTTTAGGCTGAAGCTTACATTATCTATTTTTTGAATTAGGACATTTTCCTATACTATTTTGGATGATTATTTTCAAAACATTCATATGACATTAGGCTCTTTATAACTTCAGCCCCTTTTAAAGGAGTTAACATGACGAAAACAGGTCCCCTGCTAAATTTTCCAAATTATTTATATTTAAAAAGGAACACACAGCACACAGTCACATGAGTGTGAGAATGGAGGCTTTCTGAGGTCACTGAAATAAATGAAGGCAACATTTTGTGAAAGGGAAAGGTTAATCCCATATAAATGAGAATGAGGGATGGCATAGAAAATGAGCAGCCGATGGCAAGAAGGAGAAACTGCAAAACTGAATGACGGTGAATTGATAGTAGGCATTTCACATGTCAGAAAGGAGGCATAGAAATGGTGAGGCGATTATAGGCCAGCTCAAAAAAGGAGTTTCTCATAAAAGAGGATAATGGCATATGAAATTGGCTAGGGGAATTGAAAAGGAAAAGAGTGGCAATATGGCATCAACAAAGGACCAAGTTAAAACGTAAGAAAACAAGAAATGACAAATGGAGGAGCAAACTACCACCTGACTCTGATGAGATCAACCAGGGTCCCTCAAGCATTGTACTGCTGCGTCTCTGCTCAACATGACCCACAGGAGGCATGGTGACTTTCCCATGATACAGTTAGTGTCCTTTGGTATCTCTGATTCTTTTTTTATTACATAGGCTGTAACTAAAAACTTCTCTCTTCTATGTACAGGGTCTAATTTGTTAAAGATAACCAAGCTAGGTACATAACTGCTCCTCTAAACATATGGTAGAATTTTATATTTACTCCAGTCAAAGAAGATACAGATTTTTTTTAAAAGAATGCAGTTTATAAAGTTCATGAACATAATAGAGAATTCAAAGATGCTGTGTGCCAATATAGCATCACCTGAATTGTCTTCTTAAGCTTCAAGTTGCTGGAAGTTTGGGATTTCGGCAGGTGCATCATTAAAAAAAAAAAAAGTATTTGGTCATGTTGGTGGTTACCATCTAGGTGGTTAATAAAGCCTTATTTTGGGGACTTCTCTGATGGTCCAATGGCTAAGACTCAGTGCTCCCCATTCAGGGGGCCTGGGTTTGATCCTTGGTCAGGGAACTAGATCCCACATACTGCAACTAAAGATCACAGATCCCTCGTGCTGCACAGCCAAATTAAATAAATAAATATTACAAAATAAAACCTTATTTCCCCATGCTGTGATTATATATGTCTTGTTTCTTAAACCATCAGTTTCTCCTCTCGTTTTGTGTCCTTATCAATTAAGAGTAAGTCAGCAATGTTAAGGGGACTCTTGAAAAAACATAATTGTATTAACCGGTTTCATTTTTTAGCACTTTCTATTTGGGCAACCACTTTCCTATCCCTTATCTCATTTGATCTTTAGCATAATCCAGAGAAGTATGTTCGAGGGAGATTCTTTTTCCTTTGTTTAAGTGTAAACTCAGAAAAAAAGGTTCAGTGACTTCTGCCAAGTTGTACAACTTGTGAGTGGCAGCATTTGGACTGTATCCCGTGTCTCCTGACAGCTAGTCCTGTGTTCTTCCTGCCACACCATGCTTTCATTTAAAATGAAAAGTTTTTACTACTTTGATTCTTAATTTATTACAATTCTTTCCTCTCATCCCTTTTCTCTTTCCCCTATTGCTAAGACAAAAAGCAAAGTCATAGGAGCAAGTTTTCTTTTTAAAGAGCATGGGAATCCCTTGTGAGGTGAGGTTGTTTTAAGTTAAAAACTAAATTTATGGCTAGACAGGATGGCTATATTAAACTACTCAGATACATTCATATCCATATTTATGGATGTCTGGTCTCTTGGACACTCCTTCTCCCTCTGTTCTTTCTGTGGTGTGTGTATGAAGAGACACACAAAGAGAACGAGAAAGTTTGACTTATTACTGAAGGTGATTAGGAGATCTTAGGTTCTACCTCTGAGAAGTAGTGTAAAAATTATTAGGTATCATTCATTAACTACCTAGTATGTGTCAAATGCTGCATCAGGTCTTTAAAGAACAGTGTGATATCCTGGTTGCAAGGGCCAGTATTCATCCTAGTTTTATTCTGACCCATAGGTAACTTCTTTGAAAAATAGGTTATACTTCTTTTATTCATAATCCCTGTATGAAGTACATTTTATGCAACTGGGAAATCAGAGATTTTTCTTTCGTTGTATCTACTTGCTTGTCTGTTGTTTGAAACCATTAATACCCAAGAGGCTGGGCCTTGGTAGATCAGTCCCATTTCAGGAAGCCAGAGGACATTTTCCTTTCCAATTGCAGAGGAAAACGTATTATGTAGTTGCTAAAGATATGGAACTTGGTTCCTTCATTTTTTTTCCTGAGTAATTAATGCCTGGCTCAGTGGCACATATGGGTGACAAAACTCTTTGGAAAGTCAGGCCAGAACAAAGATCCTGAGTATCTGAGAGATCTAGTTATAGCAGAGATTAGCAGTGAAAGGGAGGGAGGTAGGTAGGGAAGACATATTTTGGTTCCATATAACTTTTTTTAAAATTTATTTTATTTTTGACTGTGCTGGGTCTTTGTTGGGCTTCCCAGGTGGCTCAGATGATAAAGCGTCTGCTTGCAATGCAGGAGACCTGGGTTCGATCCCTGGGTCAGGAAGATCCCCTGGAGAAGGATCTTTGTTGCTGGGTGGACTTTTCTCCAGTTGTGGCGAATGGGGGCTACTCTCTAGCTGTGGTGCAAGGGTTTTTCATTGCAGTGTATTCTCTCGATGCGGAGCACAGGCTCTATGGTGCACAGGCTTTAGCAGTTGTGGCATGTGGGCTCAGTAGTTGTAGCTCGTGTGCTCTAGAGCACAGGCTTAATAGTTGTGGTGTGTGGCTTAGTTGCTCCACGGCATGTGGGATCTTTCCAGATTAGAGATCCAACCCTGATCTGCACTGGCAGGTGGATTCTTCACCACTGATCTACCAGGGTGGCCCCCATATAACATTTTAGAGTGTTAGCCTTAAATACTGAAACTAGACAGCCTTAACTGGGGAAGGTATGAAGATAATTTCCCAGTGTAAGAGAGCTACACTTCCTTTTGTAGTCACAAGAAGTATATGCTTAGAATCAAAAAAGTTGAGACAATGTAAAAGTGATGGCCCTACTTTGTATGAGATGTGAGCATAAGTGAATAATTAGTTTGCTTTAACTAGAAATACTGCAACTGGTACTTTGGTCATTTACCTGAATCCCTTGCAGTACTCACTTTTTACAATGTGGCTGCCAGAACTCTCAAGATTGCTGCTACTCAGTCATTGGAATTGTCTTGTGACACTGTGACTCAATCTTTGAAATTTCTGCCCTTGTAACACAGATTTCTTCTTTGAGGTTATATTTAATTATTTTAAACAAAGCAATTTAAATGTAAACTTTATGTATAATATATCTGGTTAAGTGAAATGCCACTTACAATCAAAAAAGACCTTCCATGTATGCTTAACAAATGGTGCTAAGGTTTCCTACTAAACATATTTTTCACACAGCATTTTGAATGTCATTATTGGGATGAACTATATAGCCTCCCAATATGGCCATTTTAAAAGGGCTACCATTCAAGTTTGCTGAAAATTAGTCTCAGTATATCATGCCTGCAAGCTTGTTTAGCTTCCCTCCACATCCTTACATTGTAAATTGCCTTTATAATCCTGTTTGGCATTAGCCCATTTCTCATTTCTTTCTTTCATATAATAAGTATGCATTTTCAGCTACGGATTCATTTAAGCCCAGCTTAACTGATAGAATAAGCAAATTAATATATTTAATTTGCATTTAAGTTAGTCCTTAGGCCAGGGAAGTACTTTTCAACCTCTAGGGTAGAATTCCTATGTTTTCCAGTGTGTTCCAGGTGAATATCCATTTTGTTAAAGGCTGTATCAACTGGGAAAGTGATGAAGATGTAGAAGGACGTCCTTCAGAGTAGAAGGACCCTGGGCTCCTCACACCTCATTCCCCCTTCCCATACATTAAAACCACAACTCGCTCTGGAATTGACCTGGAAACTAGCAGAAGAGCTCTTCTACAAATAAAGATCCACTCAAAGTTTGGTAGGAGGAGAGGAGAAGCTATCTGATTGGAACCCGCACCTCTACTCGGTACCATGGAAGAGGAGGGGAATATTAGCAGCTTCAGAATCCTCCCTGAGGGAGTGAGGGCTTTGAGCCCCTTATCAGGCACCCAGCAGCGGGGTTTGACACCAGAACGATGAGGCCCCTTACCTGGTTTGAAGACCAGTGGGACTTAGAGGGCTGTAAGAAATGGACACTCCTCTCTCACATGCACAAACTTGCTTAGGCCCAGTCACAGTGGAAAGTTAGCAGACTGAAAACTGCCTGGGTCTTTGGCCAGCTTGCCGGCACTGTCTCAGCATGTCCCCCAGTCCGCACCCAGCTGCTGTTTCTGCCCTCTGGCTCCAGCGCTGCTCCCCACTGAGCCAGAATCTGCCATTGCCAACTTGAAAGCACACACTTGGAGGGAGCAGATATAGCTCAGACCCTGGCCCTGCCTCTGACCTGGGCAGTGGCAGCCATTGCCCACCTGTGCTTTTGTGTACGTACCGTGGAGGGAGCTAGGCTAGATCCAAGGTGGAGACTTTCACCACCAGAGTGTGCAGCCCTGAGCATGCTTGGAAGTTAGAGAAATTTGCCTAACAGAGACCCCCACCTCTGAGTGAAGTCCCTGTGCACATTTGAGGGGTGACAGCACCAGCTCAAACATGTGGCCCCAATCCCTTTGGCCCTAACCTGGCCTATAGCCCAGCCATGCACACTGGATAAAAGGGGGACCTTCACAGAAGTGCAATCCTAAGCCTTCAGGCCCCAGCTAGGTAACAAACCAAGGAGGAGACTTGCATCACATCAGAGAGAAACCCAACTTTCCCAGAGGGGACCACAGAAGACCACAAATTTGCCAAATCCACCTTGAGGAAAAAAAGAAGAAACCTGGAGAGAGAACTTTCTAAGGTTTCATGTTGATGTTGTTTAGTCGCTAAGTTGTGTCCAACTCTTTTGCGACCACATGGACTATAGCCCACCAGGCTTCTCTGTCCATGGGATTTCCCAGGCAAGAATACTGGATTGGGTTGCCATTTCCTTCTCCAGGGGAAATTCCCGATTCAAGTATGGAACCCACATTTCCTGTATTAGCAGGTGGGTTCTTTACCACTGAGCTACCAAGTAAGCCCTCCAAGATTTCATACTATGGTAATTAAACATCATGGGACCTGCACTAAAATAGACACATATATCAATGGAACAAAAGAGAGCCTAGAAGTAAACCAGTGCACCTATGGCCAATTGGTCTATGACAAAGAGGCAAGAATATACAATTTGGAAAGGACAGTCTTTTCAAAAACTGGATGGCTGCATGGAAATCAATGAGATTAGAACATTCATTCACACCATATACAAGACTAAAGTGAAAATGGTTTAAAGACCTAAATTAAAAAAAAAAATACATAAAATTCCTGGAAGACAACAATAAAGGCAGAACACGGTTTGACATAAATCATAGCAATATATTTTTGATGTCTCCCAAGGTAAATAAATAAAAGCCAAAAAGCCAAAGGAGACCAAAGTAAAGTTAAAAGCTTTTGCACGGCAAAGGAAGCCATCAACAAAATGAAAAGACAACCTGCAGAATGGGAGAAAATATGTTCAATGATATGATCAACAAAGTATTAATATGCAAAATGTATAAATAGCTCATATAACTTAACATCAAGTGAATAATTAACCCAATCAAGAAACACACACCAGATATGAATAGATATTTTTCGAAGGAAGATGTAGAGGTAACTAAAAGACAAATGAAAAAGTGTTCAATGTTTCCAATATTAGAGAAAAGAGAACAATAATGATATATCACCTCACACCTGTCAGAATGGCTATCATTACAATGTCTACAAATAACAAGTGTTCAAGAGTATGTGCAAGAAAAGGGAACCTTGTACATTGTTGGCAGGAGTGTAAATTAGTGCTGCCACTATGGAAAATATGAAGGTTCCTCAAAAAGATAAAATTACCACATAGTCTACCAATTCCACTCCTTCTGTATATATCTGGAAAGAACAAAAACACTAAAACACAAAGTCAACAAGGAACATGCACCCCAATGTCCATAGTAGCACTATCTGCAATAGCCGGGACATAGAAACAACCCATGTGCTCATCAATAAATGAATGGTTAAAGAAGGTGTGGAACACTAATCATAAAAAAAGAATGGAATACTGCCATTTGCAGCAGTGTGGATGGACCTAGAGAATATTATGCTTAGTGAAATAATTTAGGCAGAGAAAGACAAATAGTCTATATTCTCACTTAAATGTGGAATCAACAAAATTAAATGAATGAGTATAACAAAATAGGAACAGACACAGAGATACAGAGAAGAAAGTAGTGGTTACCAGTAGGGAGAGGAATGTGGAGGGGTAAGATACAGGGAGGGAATTAAGGGTTACAACCTACTGGGTATAAAATAATATAGAAGGAAATAATGTATAATATGGCAAATATAGCCAATAGTTTATAATAACTTTTAATGGAGTATAATATAAAAACATCAAATTGCTATGCTGTACATCTGACACCTATATAACATTGAAAATCAACTATACTTCAACTTAAAGGAAATAACAATGCATCTGTCTAAATATGTGATTAAAATCCTCTTAAATATTTACCCTTAATATACATCTGTTTGAGAGGCATCTACCATATACTAAATAAGCATGTATGGTGACAAGAAACAATCAGGGAAGTTCCAACCTACTGTGTAACACAGAGACTACTACTCAGTATTATGGAACAACCTAAATGGGAAAAGAATTTGAAAAGGACTAGATGCATGTATATGTATCACTGAATCACTTTGGTGTATATCTGAAACTATCATAACATTGTTAATCAATCATACTCTATAATAAATTAAAATCAAATCGGCACACTGAAGTCTTAGTCTATATATTGGTAATAATTCAGTTCAAACATTGCCAATTTCCAAGAAGGTTATGGCAGTTTTATAGTTTTCCCTTTTCTATTCTTAATAATATGTTTACAGAAATTTTTAAACAATAAAAACATTAGTTTAAACAGGAAACATCAAGAACAACCATGTTAGAATTTAGCATATCAAAAAAATGACAAATAATAATAATGTATATGTTCTTTGGATTTTTACTGGATACATAATTTGCTGTCATCTGATCAAATCCTTGATCAATATACTAAGTTACTTGAAAAGTAGATTAATATATTAATCTTACTAAAGGAAATAGTGCATTAAGTATATCTACTTTTGCTCTTTCAATCAAAATAAAGACTACATGCATAGTAAATTTTATGGAAGAAAAAGGCTGGTGAATAAAATACCAAAACCTTGTTGCTTAGATTGTCATTTACTTAAAAAGCAACAAAATTATATAAATAAACCAGTTCTTTTTCTGTTTTGCATATAGGGTTAGTGTTACCATCTTTCTAAATTCCATATATATGTGTTAGTATACTGTAATGGTCTTTATCTTTCTGGCTTACTTCACTGTGTATAATGGGCTCCAGTTTCATCCATCTCATTAGAACTGATTCAAATGAATTCTTTTTAATGGCTGAGTAATATTCCATGGTGTATATGTACCACAGCTTCCTTATCCATTCAAAACAAGTATATTATCTAGGGTGAAACAGATCACCAGCCCAGGTTGGATGCATGAGACAAGTGCTCAGGGCTGGTGCAACTGGGATGACCCAGAGGGATCGGGTGGAGAGGGAGGTGGGAGGGGGGATCGGGATGGGGAACACATGTAAATCTATGGCTAATTCATGTCAATGTGTGACAAAAACCTCTACAATATTGTAAAGTAATTAGCCTCCAACTAATAAAAATAAATGTAAAAAAAAACAGTTCTTTCTTTAAATATAAAATGAAAGAGCTCAAAAATCAGCTGCCTCCTTTTGATGCTAAAACATTAAGCAAAATTTCCGCTTTCCTTTGTATAAACATTTGGTTCAGAAACCAAAAGCAATGTGTCATTTAGAAATTTACAGGTTGACATTATGGTAATATTACACAAAGTAAATTAACTATCATTCCTAACTTAGCAAATTGTGTTGTTGTTGTTGTTCAGTGGTGTCTGATTCTTTGTGACCCCATGGATTGCAGCACGCCAGGCTTCCCTGCCCTTCACTATCCCCTGAAATTTGCTCAAACTCATGTCCATTGAATTGGTGATGCCATCCAACCATCTCATCCTCTGTCACCCCCTTCTCCTCCTGTCCTCAATCTTTGCCAGCATCAGGGCCTTTTTCAATGAGGCAGCTCTTTGCATCAGGTGGCCAAAGTACTGGGAGTTTCAGCTTCAGCATCAGCCCTTCCAATGAATATTCAGGGTTGATGTCCTTTAGGATTGACTGGTTTGAACTCCTTGCAGTCCAAGGGACTCTCAAGAGTCTTCTGCAGCAGCACAATTTGAAAGAATCAATTCTTCGGCCCTCAGTCTTCTTTATGGTCCAACTCTCACCTCCATAACATGACTACTGGGAAAGCCATAACTTTGACTGTACAGACCGTTGCCAGCAAAGTAATGTCTCTACTTTTTAATATGCTGTCTAGGTTGGTCATAACTTTCCTTCCAAGGAGTGTCTTTTAATTTCACGGCTGTGGTCACCATCTGCAGTGATTTTGGAGCCCAAGAAAATAAAGTGTCTCACTGTTTCCATTGTTTCCCCATCTATTTGCCATGAAGTGATGGGACCAATGCCATGATCTTCGTTTTTTGAATGTTGAGTTTTAAGCCAACTTTTTCACTCTCCCCTTTCACTTTCTTTAAGAGCCTCTTTAGTTCCTCTTCACTTTCTGCCATCAGGGTGGTGTCATCTGCATAACTTAGATTGTTGATATTTCTCCCAGCAATCTTGATTCCAGCTTGTAACTCATCCAGCCTGGCATTTCACATGATGTACTCTGCATTTTTGGGGCTCTAAAATCACTGCAGATGGTGATTGCAGCCATGAAATAAAAATACGCTTACTCCTTGGAAGAAAAGTTATGACCAACCTAGACAGCATATTAAAAAGCAGAGACATCACTTTGCCAACAAAGGTCCATCTAGTCAAGGCTATGGTCTGTCCAGTAGTCATGTATGGATGTGAGAGTTGGACTGTAAAGAAAGCTGAGGGCCAAAGAATTGATGCTTTTGAACTGTGGTGTTGAAGACTCTTGAGAGTTCCTTGGACTGCAAGGAGATCCAACCAGTCCATCCTAAAGGAGATCAGTCCTGTTGTTCATTGGAAGGACTGATGTTGAAGCTGAAACTCCAATACTTTGGCCACCTGATGTGAAGAACTGACTCATTTGAAAAGACCCTGATGCTGGGAAAGATTGAGGGCAGAAGGAGAAGGGGATGACAGAGGATGAGATGGTTGGTTGGCATCACCGACTCAATGGACATGTGTTTGACTAGACTCTGGGAGTTGGTGATGGATAGGGAGGCCTGGTGTGCTGCGGTTCATGGGGTCGCAGAGTCAGATACGACTGAGCGAATGAACTGAACTGAACTCTGCATTTAAAGTAGGTAAACAAAGTGAAAATATATAGCCCTGTTGTACTCCTTTCCCAATTTTGAACCAGTCAGTTGTTCTATACATGGTTCTAACTGTTGCTTCTTGAACTGGATACAGGTTTCTCAGGAGACAGGTAAGATGGTCTGGTATTCCCATCTCTTTAAGAATTTTCCACATTATATTGTGATCCACATAAGCTTTAGTGTAGTCAATGAAGCAGAAGTAGATGTTTTTCTGGAATTCCCTTGCTTTTTCTATGAGCCAATGAATATTGGCAATTTGATCTCTGGCTCCTCTGCCTTTTCTAAACCCAGTCTGTACATCTGGAAGTTCTTGATTCAAGTACTGCTAAAGTCTAGCTTGGAGGATTTTGAACACAGTCTTATTCACATGGAAAATGAGCGCAATTGTCTGGTAGTATGAACTATTTTCTCACTGCCCTTCTTTAGGACTGGGCTGAAAACTGATCTTTTCCAACCCTGTGGCCACTGTTGGGTTTTCCAAATTTGCTGACACATTGAGTGCAGGATGTTAACAGCATCAGTTTTGTTGGTAGTAATGCTTCCTAAGGCCCACTTGACTTCACACTCCAGGATGTTTGACTCTAGGTGAGTGACCACCCCATCATGGTTATCCCGGTCATTAAGACCTTTTTAATATAGCTCTTCTGCATTTTCTTGCCACCTCTTCTTAATCTCTTCTGCCTTTGTTAGGTCCTTGTTACCTGTCCTTTATCGTGCTTATCCTGCATGAAATATTCCTTTGGCATCTCCAATTTTCTTGAATAGATTTCTAGTCTTTTCCATTCTGTTTTTTTCCTCTATGCATTGTTTATTGAAGAAGGCCTAGTAAATTCTAAATAAAATTAAATATTATGTTAGAAATAAAGTTCATGGTAACTTACATACTGATCAATATTTTGATATTTTTTAACCTAAAATATTTTTCTTAACATTTCTCATAAATTACAGCAAATATTTAAAAGTACTTCCTGAATGATTTATTAGGTTAAAAAAGTGTTGAAAATAGTTTTCTCCAAGAAATCATGTAAGAAATTAGTCTGACATTTACTTTTTTTGGTGGATGGAATCATTTTTGTAATTAAAATAATATGTTATAAGATCCATCAGCCTACTTTTCTGAATTAGAAATTTAATATCAAGGGATCAACATCTGGATTATTTCCCTGCTTCCAAGGGGAGATGGTGTGGAGAGCAGCTCACTTGCTGGAAAAAACACACAGATGAGACCTTTTAACTCTGATATTGGGAGATAATAGGATTGATGTCTACGGAATCATGAAATAGTTTGAAAGGGCAATGAAGCAATGTTTTGAGACTCCCAGAATATTAGAGCTCACTGGGCCCTTCTTGAGTCTTGAAAGGTCATTTTAGGATGAATCGAAGGCAATCTTTTTCACACAGCAGGGTACAGACTTATGGAACTCATTACCCAGACAGGTAAGTCAGGAAACATAAACAATTACAAAATGACTGAGATCAACAGGTCAGTGATAGATTTAGAATAAATAACTGAAGAAAACAGCGATTCTCATCACTACTTTGTATTAATTCAGAAAGTACTATGTTGAATTGCACTGTGTGCATTAGGCCACTTACATTTATTGTAATTACTGATCAATTTAAATAAAATTTTCCATCTTAAGCTTTCTATTGGCCTCACTTTTTCTATGCTTCTTTTTCCTAAATTTTTGGCCTTCTTTTGAAATGACTGACTTTTTTTTAGCAAATCCATTTTGTTCCTTCCAATCATTTGGAAATTATGCATTCTACTTCTATATTATTTGCCTTTAAAGTTTATCATGCATGTGTATAAAATTCTAAGCATAGTGTCTTTATATCCCACCAAACAATATAAAGATCTTAAAATACTTGAATTCCAATCACCCCCTCTAAACTTATGTACTGTTGTTACCATTTGTGTTATTTTTTAAATCTCCATAGTTAGTAATTATTATTTTTACTGTCTCTGCTTATTTAGATTTGCTCCATTTGTTTACCAATTTCTTTATTCACCATTCTTTATTGTAACTTAGTCATATACCTGGGTTAATCTGCCTTCTTCCTGGAAAAGTGGTAAGCACAATATTTGTTTGACATTTTCTTGTCATTCTTAAAAGATAGTTTTGATACCTACACAATTCTAGATTGGTTTCTTTACCTGAGCACTTTAAAGATATTGTTCCACTATCTTCTGTAGTTCATTATTGCTTTGGAAAATTCTATTCTGTGTTTATATGACTTTGTAAGTTACCCATCTTTTCTGTATGTCTTCATTTACAATCTTTTCTCTATCTTTGGTGTTTTGTAGTTTTATCACCATGTGTCTAAGTTTGTTTGGTATGCATCATACTTCCCAAAACAGAGGATGTGTGTCTTTCATTAATTTTATCATCTTCTCTTCCATTATCTCTGTGAGTATTGCTTCCACCATTTTCTTAATTCTCTCTTTTGAGAATGTTAAATATAGAGAACGTCTCCCAATTATATCCTCTATATCTTAGGGGTTTTGTCCTGTTTTCCAAGTTTTGTCTCTCTGTATTTTATTTTGAATATTTATTTCTGGTTCATTTTCCAATTTATTTATTTTCTTCAGCTGAATCTAATTAATCCACTGAGTTGTAATTTCAGTCACATTTTTATTTCTAGATGTTATATTTTTGTATCTTTCCAAATCTGCCTGTTTTATAAGATTTTGATATGTTAAGTCTTTGAGTGAATAAGTGTTTTCTTGGTTTTGCTAATTCTTAGCATGGTTTTGCATTGGCCGAACTTATTTTGTGTAAATTTTGAGGGTCCTGCCTAAGGATACTTTCTGTTTGAGAAGAGGAGGTTTGATTTTTCCAGGTGTCAAGAGTTGTTACCAACCTGAGATCCTTCTTATTTTCTTAGTTCATGGTATCCTGGAGCTGGTGTGTGTGTGTGTGTGTGTGTATGTGAGTCCCCAGACATAACTGAGGGAAATTCTTTTGTTACTAGTCCTAGGAGAGAGCATGTATTAATAACTCGAGCTATAGTAGAATGAGGCAGTTTCTCTCCTTGGTTACCATTGCCAAGAGGCACATTTTTAAAAGATAACTCCTCAGAAAAGGGAAACAAAAGCAAAAATAAATAAATGGGGCTACATTGAACTAGAAAGATTCTTCACAGCAAAGGAAATTGTCAACAAAGGAGACAACCTACCAAATCGGAGAAACTATTTGCAAATCATATATTTGATAAGGGATTAATATCAAAAGTATATAAATAACTCATTTAAGTCAATAAATTAGCAAAACAATCTAGTTTTAAAAAATGGTCAGAGCAGCTGAATAGATATTTTCCAAGGAAGACGTGAAGATGACCAATAGGCACATGAAAAGATGTCAAACTCACTAATTATCAGGGAAATGCAAATCAAAGCTGTAGTGAGATATCACCTCATGCCTGTTTTAATGGCTGTTCTAAAAAAGGCAGTAAATAACGAGTATTGTGGATGTGGGGAAAAAAAAGAGCACTTGTACACTTTTGGTGGGAATGTAATTTGGTGCAGCCACCATGGAAAACAGAATGGATGTACCTCAAAAAATTAAGAGTAGAGTTACCATGTGATCCAACAATTCTACTTCTGGGTATTAATACAAAGAATATAAACACACAAATTCAAAAAGATGTATGTACCCCTATGTTCATCACAGTAATATTTACAATAGAAGTGATGCAGAAGCAACCTAAATGTTCATAAGTGGATGAATAGACAAAATGTTGTGTGTGTATGTATATGTATATATACACACATACATATATATATACACACATTATATATATATATATACACACATTATATATATATACACACACATTATATATATATATATATATATATATATATACATATATATATATAAAATGAAATCTTATCTTACTTGGCCATAAATGTATAAGAATCTTGTCATTAGCAACATGGATGGACTTTGATATTAGTATGCTAATTGAAGTAAGTCAGATGGGGAAAGACAAATACTGTATGATTTTACTTTATGGAATATAAAATTTAAAAAAATTAAAAATCAAACTAAACAAAAGAAAACACATAAAGAGAATGCAGTTGTATTTACCAGAGCGGAAGTGTCTGGTAGGTGAAATGGATAAAGGAAGTCAACTATATAGTGATGGATGTAAACTAAATTTTTGCTGTTGAGAGTGCTGTAGTGTATACAGAAGTAGAAATATAAAGTTTATATGATATTTAATATTTTAAACCAATTTTAACTCAATTAAGACAAATGTTTGAAAATATTATGTTTGGGAGGACCAGAAATTTTCTTCTGAAATGACCCTCAGAACTCTGTACCAAACCTGGGGTGGAGGTATCAAGGGTGGAATTTTTTTTCTTTAGTATTTCCTCTTGGAATGCTTACTGTTATGTGTCTGTATCCTCCTCATTGGTCTTCCCTGGTGGCTCAGACAGTAAAGAATCTGCCTGCAATGCAGGAGATCTGGGTACAATTCCTGGGTTGTGAAAATCCCCTGGAGAAGGGAATGGCTCCAGTATTCCTGCCTCGAAATACAGGAGTATGACATTCTACAGTCCATGGGATTGCAAAGAGTCAGACATGACTGAGCGACTAAGCATGAAAATACCATCTTCCTCATTGGTCTAGGTTAATAAAGAATGTTGTCTTCATTTGAAAATACTTTTCAGAGTAGGCGCTTCTTTGGAGTAGAACAAGTATTGGGAAAAAAACGTCCTCTTCCTAACTTCAAAATGTGGCTTTTTGTTGTCATTGTTCAGTTTCCCAATCATGTCAGACTCTTTGTGACCCCATGAACTTCAGCACATCAGGCCTCCCTGTCCCTCACCATCTCCCGAAGTTTGCCCAAGTTCATGTCCATGGCATTGGTGATGCGATCCAGCCATCTCATCCTTTGACTCCCTCTTCTCCTTCTGCCCTCAATCTTTCCCAGCATCAGGGACTTTTCCAATGAGTCAGCTGTTTGCATTAGTTGACCAAAATACTAGAGCTTCAGTTTCAGCATCAACCAATGAGTATTCAGGGTTGATTCCCCTTAAGATTGACTGGTTTGATCTTGCTGTCCAAGGGACTCTCAGGAGTCTTTCCCAGCACCACAATTTGAAGGCATCAATTCTTTGGTGTTCTGCCTTCTTTACAGTCTGGCTATCACAACCATACATGACCACTGGGAACACCATAGTCTTGACTATACGGACCTTTGTCGGTAGAGTAACGTCTCTGCTTTTCAACACACTGTCTAGATTTGTCATCACTTTCCTGCCAGGAAGCAATCGTCTTGTGATTTCATGACTGCAGTGATTTAGGATCCCAAGAAGAGGAAATCCGTTACTACTTCCACTATTTCCCCTTCTATTTGCCATCACGTAATGGGGCCAGATGCCATGATCTTAGTTTTTTAATATTTAGTTTTAAGCCTGCTCTTTGACTCTCCTCCTTCACCCTCATTAAGAGGCTTTTTAGTTCCTCTTTGCTTTCTGCCATTAGAATGATGTCATCTGCATATCTGAGGTTGTATTTTACTTTTTGTCTTAGTTCTGTAAGAAAAGAGACAGAATAAAAGGAAGCTCATATCAGCAGCCATAAACAAGGCCTAAGAAACTCAAACTATGATCACCATAAACATCTGTGTCAATATTTCACCGACTATGAGAACCAGCCTTGATTCTTTCAGAAAGTATGAGGTATATGGTACCAGGTACTGTGAAGCATATATATGCAGATATATATGTATATTTGGCATTGAGAAATTGTATCATTACTTATGAGATTTCATGACAGTTCTCTTCATTCCAAAAACGTGTAAAAAAAATTGTGTCCTCTGATGCTGAGTACCTGTTGCTGTCCTGGCACTCTTATTGAACATCAAATAGTTTCTCAGTATACCAGAATCAAACAAGGTCACTCTATGATCATGAGAGAGGAAGACAAAACAAGACCTTTTGTAAGCACGTGTAACCACTGACAGCAACAAGAACTCTTTCCAAACCACAGAAATGACCAGGATGTCTCCCTATCCTGGTGAAGAGGAATGACTGCTACATCACCAGTTTCATTTTTAGCCTCATTGCATTCCTTGTGCCTCCTGCATAAAAATTATTGCATTCCAGTCATAAAATCACTGCTTTTTCCTGAGAGAACTTAATCCAGACTGTAACCCTGAGTATTGAAACCCTCTCCAGAGTAACACAACTCTGGCCCCATTTCTATAGCATGTTCCTTTCACTGAAACAACCCCATTGTCCCTCATGGTGTGCTGTCCCTTCCTTGCAATATACCGATATATTTAGATTTGTTCAATGACAGTTGTGTTTCTGGTAGTCTTTGGCTTGGAAGTATTGGCTCCTAGGTGACATAGTATTGCATTTCTCCCTAATTCACATAAATTTTGTAAGTTTTATTACAAGATCTTAGTAGGCTTTCAGAGCAGTGCTTTCAAAAGGCACAGATCTGACATTCCCTTCCCTTGTGTTTACAAATGATGTACAGAGGTATGAGACCATGGCAGCACTCTCTCTGCAAAAAGAAAAATCCTAAAAATTTGGACATGGACTATTTTGGGGAGACTTAATGATACTCTACTGGTGACACTGTGATGTAATATTAATTATCTAGTAGTTTTCCTATTATCATTACAGAAATATTGATACTGGTTATTGACTTTCATCCATATGCATCCTTAGCACATCTCCAAATAACTGGGGAACCAGCATAGAATCACCTGGCTTCCTGTAAAGTAGAAGAGGAATTAAGAATTACACATTTGCTTTTTGAGTTCTGAGTAGCATTATCTCATAGGTCAGCTGAAACCAGTTGCTGGTAAATTTGGAGTGTAATGGAATATGGTTTGTGAGCCTTTTAGAGGAAGAAGGAAGGTTGGTGTGTAGAGATGGTATAGGGGACTGAGGAAGTCTGGGTTTATTTCCCACCATCTGCATTCATCCTGGATTTGTGAAAATGTTCAGAATGATGAATGAGCTGTAAATAGAAGATTTCTCTGACTCTGAGCCATACACAGCCATAAATGGATTACACTTAACAGCTGGAAGTAAAATCTTGGGCATTATGCAGGCACAGAGGACCGCTATGGACTGGAACCAGCATCCCACCCTATTGATTAGCTGTTCTGTGGACCATAATAAAACTATCATGGTTAATTGCTAGAAAGAGGCATGCACCCAGAAAAGGCAAGTTAAGGAGTCAGTCCTCCAGTTTTTTGCTCAAAGGCAACATAATTTATGTTTCATTATAGCACTTTCACTGCAGGATCTATAGGGTTCAACCAAATATACACTCCCGGTCGTACCCCCCCACCCACCCCACTGCCGCACACACACTTTTCTTGGGCAAAGGAACATTTGATTACATTTCCTTGCCTTCTAGTTCTGGTTCAGTGACTTTTCTAGCCAGGCCTTTTCTAATTTCCAAGTATTCTGAAGAAAAAGCCCAGATTTTTATAGTGCGGTGCAGCATGGGTAATACTGAAGGGTGTTTTTGAATATCAGCCAACCAATTATCTCTACCAGGTCAACTTGGGCTCCTTTAATATCTTACACATTTTTACTTACACAGAAGTCCTGCAAGAAGCAACACCAGAAACCATATAGTTATGGAGGGGAGATTAGGTCTTCTTCAGTGGTGTTACTTATGCCCAAAATAATGTGACAAGTACTTGATAAGGGACTTTATGGAGTTTCTCCATTTATAGGTTGCAGCATATAGGCTAGATAATTCTTTGGTATATATCATACAATGTTATGGAAAGGGCTAGTGAGCTGTTTAGCTTTGCATTCTATCACAGCCATCCTGTTTGAAAAGTTAATACATCTTTGAAGGCTTTAGTATAATAAAAAAAAAGTGAGGTCTGTTGGCTATTTTTCTATAATACTTTCACCCAAGAGTGAAGTGTTTGTGTTTGTATTTGGGTCATAGATTCTGCATGTCCTTGGCACTGGAGGAAATGGGTGTGTCTTGCTGATGGGAAATGTGATGTGAAGGTCACCTATTTCCAGATACTGTGCTTCCCTGGTGGCTCAGACGATAAAGAGTCTGCCTGCAGTGCAGGATACCCAGGTTTGATACCTGGGTCAGGAAGATTCTGGAGGTGGGCATGGAAACCCACTCCAGTATTCTTGCCTGGAGAATCCCTATAGACAGAGGAGCTTGGTGGGCTACAGTCCATGGGGTTGCAAAGAACCAGACACTACTGAACAACTAAGCACGGTGCAACGGTGTTTGACTTTACCTAGCATCCTTCTATATTCTGGAATACACTTTTCCTTCTGCTATATTCCTGAGGTTCTAAACTTGGCAGTCAAAAGCACCTTCCACTTTATTGGGTTCTGTGTGCAGTCACTGATATCTTTGACCATGTTTTGTTTTGTTTTTGTATTAGGGCACAGAAGAGCTTGTTTGCTTGTAGAGTATAACTCTTCTGAGCACAGTCATCCCATCTGCCTGGCAATCTCTTTCATAGCTCTGTCCTTATTGGTGCCCAACTCTCACAATTGTACCATGAATATGACTTTAAGCACATAAATCTATTGTTCATTCAGACTTACTGTGTGTTTATTGAGCATCTAGTATGTGCCAGACAGCTAGGCACTGACAGACAATGACACATGATTGGATATATTTTCTCACTTTTTAATTTAAGCTGTTAGTGTTACTATAACACATTTTCTTTTTTCCAGAGTTCCATAGTGTATGCACCCATTAGGGATTTTTTTGTTTTAGGTTTTGTGAAAGAAAATATGAGCCTTGGTTTAAAAAAAAAGAAGTTTCATTAGATCCCATTTGTTTAGTTTTGCTTTTATTTCCAATATTCTGGGAGGTGGGTCATAGAGGATCTTGCTGTGATTTATGTGTGGAGATTCCTTAAAAAACTGGAAATAGAACTGCCATATGACCCAGCAATCCCACTTTTGGGCATACACACTGAGGAAACCAGATCTGAAAGAGACACGTGCACCCCAATGTTCATCGCAGCACTGTTTATAATAGCCAGGACATGGAAGCAACCTAGATGCCCATCAGCAGATGAATGGATAAGGAAGCTGTGGTACATATACACCATGGAATATTACTCAGCTGTCAAAAAGAATTCATTTGAATCAGTCCTAATGAGATGGATGAAACTGGAGCCCATTATACAGAGTGAAGTAAGCCAGAAAGATAAAGAACATTACAGCATACTAACACATATATATGGAATTTAGAAAGATGGTAACGATAACCCTATATGCAAAACAGAAAAAGAGACACAGAAATACAGAACAGACTTTTGAACTCTGTGGGAGAATGTGAGGGTGGGATGTTTCAAAAGAACAGCATGTATACTATCTATGGTGAAACAGATCACCAGCCCAGGTGGGATGCATGAGACAAGTGCTCGGGCCTGGTGCACTGGGAAGACCCAGAGGAGTCGGGTGAAGAGGGAGGTGGGAGGGGGGATCGGGATGGGGAATAAGTGTAAATCTATGGCTGATTCATATCAATGTATGACAAAACCCACTGAAATGTTGTGAAGTAATTAGCCTCCAACTAATAAAAAAATTAAAAAAAAAAATAAAAAATAAAAAAAAAGAAAAGAAAAAAAGCACGTGCAGGCACACTTTAGCCCCAGAGGGATGGAACAGTTGGCAGAAGTAACATCCTCAGGGACAGAGCTCTTGAGAAATTGTATTTTTGGAGTCGGACATGACTGAAGCAACTTAGCAGCAGCAGCAGCAGCAGCTCTCTCCTTCGAAGAAGCCCTTGAAAGAGCAAAGCCACTAAAAACATAATACTCCTGGACCAGTGGTTATCTAGCTCTTTGATAAAAAGTAAATTTAGTTGTTGAACTGCCTGCCTTAGAGGTTTACCTCTTACTGTCTGATCAAATCTGTAGTGGGTGGAATATTGTGTCCCTTAAAAAGATACTTCTGAGTCCTTCGCTCCTGTACCTCTGAGGTGACTTTATTTGAAGATAAGATCTCTGTGGCTGTAATAAAGGACTTTGGAATGAGATCATCCTGAATTTAGGGTGAACCTTAAGTCTAATGACTGGTGTTCTTAGAAGAGAGAAAATTTGAGATATGGGGGTAAAGGCCATGTGAAAGTGGAGGTTGGGAGTAACTACATGCCGAGGACCACAAAGGATTATTGGCAGCAACCAGAAGCTAGGAGAGAGGCAAGGAAGAGATACTTTTCAGTGCCTCTGGAAGGAACCAATGCTGCTCACACCTTGATTCATGAATTATGAGAGAATACATTTCTTTCATTTTAAAACCATCAATTTGTGGTAATGTGTTATGCCAGCCCTAGGAAATGAATACAAACTCCCATTCTTTATTCTATGCAAACGTTCCCCTGGGATGTATTGGCTATAAATAGAGATGGTTTATTGCCCTTGGTCAATTGACACTTATTATTTTTCTCCAGTGCTGAAGAAATCTGATGCCAGTTTCTCATACTCTAAAGTCTACTGGCAACTTGATCATTATACAATTTTGATGGGATACAAATGTCTTACAGCAATGATTTTTGTGTCCTCATAGCTGCTCTTTCTTAAATCTTAGAAACCCAGAGCACCATACATTCTGGGTATGATATCACCCATCTCAACTGTATTTTCAGGTATTTTACTTGTAGTTTTACCAGGAACTCTTTCTTTTTAAAAATATATTCTTCCTGACTTTAGATATTCGTGAAATCCTTCCTTGTAGCACTAGTCTTTGAACTGGTAAGTCAAGATCTAAATCTTCTTTCTCATAAAAGCTATGATTTTTTTTTCGTTGTAAGAAGTTGCTTCTCTCTGCATCCTTGGATGACCTATCCTTTTCCGCAGCACAGATTAGAGAGAGAAAAACCGTTTATGAGTGTATGTTTTCTCTTTGTCATGGCCTTTCTTATTTATGTTTCCTGGAGAAGTCTGGCTTCTTTCTCAACAGGTCTCAGATGTCTATCTTTTGTTTCTCACCTTAGCTTGGTATGCTCTCAGTTCAACAGAGCACAAGAATCATGCCTAGGGGATGAACATTTGGGTCCAGATTTCTGTTCACATTGCAGAGATGAGGTATCAAGTGAGGTTTCCTCCTACTATTCTTCCCTCTGTTCCCTTATATCCCAGACCTGACCTCCAGGTCTGAGAACAGAGGCACATCTGGTTATGGATAATTGTCAGCTTGTACTTTCCCAGCCTCTTCTAACTCATCTAAGTTAAGTCTTATCCTGTCATACTGCTCTTTAATGGGCTTGGCCTCCTATCTTCCTCACCTCCAGCATCCAGAGCCTCTTGGGCAGGTCTTATCTTGAGCATCTTCACACACAGTGGCAGGAATGCATGAGACCCCTTCTCTGACATTACCAAAGAGGAACTGTGTTAGGGGATTTGGAAAGAGAAGTTTATACCCAGCAAGCCAAGGCCCATCAGCAAGAGTGATGTAACAGGTTTAAATGATCATTTCAATCTGTGATTTGAGACTTAAATATGAAAGGTATATTTGACTTCCTTGGTGGCTCAGACAGTAAAGAATCTGCCTGCAATGCAGTAGACCTGAGTTGGATCCCTGGATTGGGAAGATCCCCTGGAGAAGAGAATGGCACCCACTCCAGTATTCTTGCCTGGGAAATTCCATGGACAGAGGAGCCTGGTGGGCTACAGTCAGTGGGGTCACAAAGAGTCGGACACAACTGAGTGTCTAGCACTTTGGGCTTCCCAGGTGGCACTAGTGGTAAAGAACCTGCCTGCCAGTGCAGGAGACATAAGAGACTCAGGTTTGATCCCTGGGTTGGGAAGATCCCCTGGAGAAGGAAATGGCAACCCACTCCAGTATTCCTGCCTGGAGAATCCCATGGACAGAGAAGCCTGGCAGGCTACAGTCCATAGGGTTGCAAAGAGTTGGACATGACTAAAGTGACTTACCATGCACACATATTTTGATCAGAATATGAAAGACCCTAAAAACCAGGCAGAGGCATTTAGAAATAATATGACAGGATAAATATATCTCTTGCCACTATATATCCTGCTCAGTTCTTTCCAATAAGATTAGAAGTAAACACACATAAGAGTGCAGTATGTTACAGAGGAGAGAGATAGAGCTGCTTTTTCCTTCTGCCCTAACCCCTTCACTAGCAATTGTTATCTTGCACTTCTATGTCCTTTCCATCTATAGCCTGAACCACCATTGGACATATTTATTTACTTTTTAAAAAATCTCACTCCCCTAATTAAGATGCAAGTCTGCATTATGATCAGTATTTTTGTCTGTTTTGTTCACTGTGCTGTTCTTAGAGTCTAGAATGGTGCTGGGTAATAGTAGGTGTCTAATACATACTTGGTTTTGAATAAATTGACTATACTATTCATAGAAACCAGGAAGGGAATTGCTTTAGAGTATTGTGTCATCACAAAATGGAATAATCTGAAGGTACTCACAGCAGTGATGGTGGATAGAGTGGATGAAGTCACTAAGGCAGTTGTTGAAGTAATTCTGTCCTGTTATGAGCCAAACAGAAGCTGGTCCATACAGTACCAGGATTCTTGTTGTTTGGTCGCTAAGATGTTCCCAACTCTTTTATGACACCCTGGACCGTAGCCTGCCAAGCTCCTCTGTCCATGGGATTTCCTAGGCCAGAATACTGGAGTGGGTTGCCATTTCCTTCTTCAGGGGATCTATCCAACCCAGGTATCGAACCCACATCCTCTATATTGGCAGGCAGGTTTTTTACCACTGAGCCACCAAGGAAGCCCTTTAGTAACAGGCATATGTGGAGAGAAAAAGGAGAATGCAGAATCCATGGTGTGATCCCATCCAAGTTTTCTGCAGAATTATTCCTACTTTCAGTGTCCTTTCTGCCCCGAGAGATACAAGAAAACGTGGGCAGAATTAGCTCAGATTGGTTTCCACAACTACCTATGGGCAGTAAGTATCCTGACCAAGGTGTTCTTTTGTGGTCTTTTCAGGACTATGAGAATCTAATGCTGTGCTTTCGCCATCTCCACCTTGCAAGGAATGCATGCTTCCCTGAAGTAGAAGAGATTCTAAAAGCAGTTCTGACTGAGACAGATAAAGTTGAAGCACAGTCAGAGGACTGGGCATTAGTGTTTGCACAGCTGACACTTGGGGGCAGTAGTTCAGAGACAGGCCTCCTTCTTCTCTTGCTAGCTGATGAGAGGTGTTCAACCATGAAGTTGAACCATTGTGAACAGGCTAAAGGTAATGGTTGGGGATTTTACCAGAAGGCTGATGAGAAACAAATCGGTCCATTTCCAGCTGTGAGTCAGGATGCTGTTGAATTTCCTTGTTCCCATTTCAAACTCTTACTTTGGAGCTGATGTTCCTGAGAAACAATTTTCCTGGAATTGCAATTATCTACCTTTACTTCTCAGGAGCAAATTCTCTCCTTTTGAAAGACTCTTTTTCACATACCTCCTGAGCTGCTGATAATTATTATTAATGGGATCTCGATCATTCTCCCTGGCTGACCTACAGAGCAAAAGAATAAAAGTCTTGAGGAAGTGGAATTAATAAGTCCATTGCAATGGATCATAGAGATAAGCCAGTAATTGCAAGGTCAGATGGGCACACACAGATAGATTGTTAGCTGGTTATCCTATAATGAAAGAGCAGACCTTTTACATAAGTTTATGAATAATGTTTCTCATAAAGACAGGAGATTGATTATCCCAGAAAAGCTTCTCCCTGAACCTGAGACCATCAGCAATCACAATAATGAAATATTAATAGCAAATTTGAGAATCTATCAAGAGTAAGTTTCATAGCTCTCTCTAATGAGCTTCTTGTTTCTAATTTTGGAGGGGAGCTAAATGACATATTACTGAAGGCAGTAACAAAAGAATGTGTTTTGCACTGGGGGCCAAATCAAGATTTCATCATGAAGAATAGACGTGAAGAGGTGGAGGGTGCAAGAGAACAATAGGAAGTTCAGATGATTCTCCTATTATCATGTTTACTGCTATTTCCCTGTGTAATTTTATTTATTTCCCATATAGAAATGATTGCATTAGTTAATCTAATTTTAGGGAAAAATAGTCTTTGGATGTCTTTTTTTCTTTTCCTGTAAGCAAGTGTATAATTATACCTTTATATTATAAGAGCTTGAAAAATCATGTTGTTTGGTTCCCTAGCAACCATAGGAACTGTGAATATTTCAGCAGTGATCAAAACTAGAATCCTTAACATACAAGTACATTAAGATGCTTATGAATAAAAATAGTGCGTATAGTAATTTTGAAAGATGACCAGTAAAAAATGATCCCATCGATAGATCTTTATTTTTCTGATGGATAGAAGACTAAGTGGGTAGTACCCAGCACAAATCCAATTTTCAGCTACTATATTTAGTATCCACACTCAGCTTTTCTTCTTTGTGGTTTTAATTACTCACATTGAGATCTCTGAACATACCCGTACTTCATAATTACTTTTTTTCAGATATAAAAACTGATGGCATGTTACTTTAACACAAATCAGAAGAATAGATTTTAGGAGTAGTGTATAGGTTGCTGCCTTTAAATATGTTGATACTCAAGATATTTCATCTTTTCCCCTCTACAATAAGCCTAAGCTCACATTGGATGCTCCGTTTCTCAATCCCATTTGTGATCAAACACAGTCATCATGAGGCAGTTTGGGCAATTCCCTGGTGATCCAGTGGTTAGGACTCTGTGCTGTCACTGCCAAGAGCCCAGGTTCAATCCCTGGTAGGGGAACTAAGATGCTGCCAGCTGTGTGGCAGAGCAGCATCCCTCCCATGCCACCCTCCCCAAAGAAAAGGGAGTTGGGGATGTTTTAAAATTAGATTGTGTTGATGGTTGCACAACTCTGTGAATATGCTAGAAACCACTGAACTATATAGTTTTAAAGGGAAAATAGCAAGTGAACTATATCTTGATAATGCTGTTATCTTTTTTTTTCATTTGTTTCTGTAGAGCAGTTGGGTCCCACAGCCCATGTACTCCTTGTTCCTCTCCCTCTTGCTCAGCATGGCCTCCAGAAGTACCAGCATCTTCTGACTGGCCTCAGAGGCGCTCTCAGATCCCACATGAAACCTACGATTGTCACAAAGAGGTACAATACATTCACTGGTAAACAGTGTACAACTTCTCTCAAAGTTAAGTCTCACTGGAAGAAGTCTCATAGGCATGGGTGGTAAGATGAGTAAGAGTTTTAGATGCAATGGTCAGATCTTGATGTCCAGAACTGGTTGTAGTATTGACATGAAAACTGAATATAGGCTGCCCAGAAAATCTTCTGGAAGTCTGTTTACACAAAGTCAAGAAACTGAGACTGCTGATGATAGCACAACATCAGCAAATCTTCCTGTGGAGAGATTGCACAAAGTGGTTCTTCCAAAAAAATCAAAGTCATTGTGCAAGGAGAAGTGTATCTGGTCATTAGGTTCCCTACAGCCAATGCCAGACAGTGGATTGAGGAAAATGAATAGCATCTCTCAAGGCATAATTTAATTACATTATATAGGGACACTGTGTGTATGCATGCTAAATCGCTCAGTTGTGTCTGACTCTTTGTGACCCATGAACCATAGTCCACCAAGCTCCTCAGTCCATGGAATTCTCCAAGCAAGAATACTAGAGTGGGTTGCCATTTCCTTCTCTGGGTGATCTTCCCACATCAGGGATAGAACCCATGTCTCTTGCATCTCCTATATTGGCAGGCAAATTCTTTACCACTGTGTGCCACCTGGTACATTATACAGGTACACTATAAATTCCTAAATAAGGCAGATGTTCAGTGTAAGATCAGGATTATAATTTGTGACTACAAAACTGAGTAAGACTGTTTTATGCAGTGATTAAATTCAGAAATTGGTGGACCCCTGGCTTTTGTCCTATACATTATAGTTCTCATATTTATAAGTGTTCTTTCATGTTTACACCCAACAGACCCACTACTATTACTTTAAAAATATCCTCTTTAAAAAGTCCCTTTCTTTGACTGGATTGACCCTAATTGCTGATGTAATTATCTGAATGAGGTTAACTGAATGAAATTAACCAAATCTCACAGTTACCAACTCATGGTTATTCAATGGAATATTTTGTAAATGCCTAATGAGGGCAGCATGGGATGGTACATCCTTTGGAGAATTCAGAGATGATCAAGACAGGATTCCTTCAATAAAAACAAAGTTTCTAGATGATTTTAACATAAAGAATAAGCAAATAAGTACAAAGTAAAGGAGGTAAACTGTAACTTGGGGTTTCAAAAAATCAGAGATAGTTGAGAAATATTTGAAAAAAAAATAGCATTTCTCGTAATCTTGAGAGATAGGTTCTAATTTGACAGATGGTGATAAGGTAGAGAAAACTTGCCAGATAAAGGGAGCAATGAACACAAAGGTACACAAGTGGAAAGAAGTAAGAGTGAGACTCACTGAGTACAACTAGATGTTTTAAAATGATTGATTAATTGTCCTTAAGCATATGATATTTGGAAATATTGTATTTGCAGTATAGAGAATCTAAAAGAATATAAATTCTATGCTTGAATCAAGCCATGTCTTCAGAAGGCTATTTATCAAGAGATCTCTGTTTTCTTAGTCCCTCACTGGAGCCACCTTTTCTACCCAATTTATGTTTTAGTGTTCTGGCATGTGCTGTTTTCAAAGTATGTGATAAGAAACAGCTAATGGAAAGCTGGAGAAGTACTGTTAAGGATATCCTTCTGTATATAACTTGCTGCCTCTTATGAACCCCTTGTGAGGAATTTATTTGGAACGGAATTCTAGAGAAAATTTTATTTCTCCTGAAAAATTGTTGTGAATCATTTGTTTTGAGAATTAAATCCACCTTCCCTTTTTCTTCGACTGCCAAGAAGTTCATATATAAACTTGAGGATTTTTGTTGTTCAGTTGCCCAGTCATGTCTGACTCTTGCAACCCCGTTGACTGCAGCATGTTTGGCCTCTCTGCCTCTCACCATCTCCCAGAGTTTGCTCAAGTTCATGTCCATTGAATTGGTGATGCCATCCAGCCATCTCATTCTCTGATGCCCTCTTCTTCTTCTGCCCTCAGTCTTTCCCAGCATCAGGGACTTTTCCAATGAGTCAGCTGTTCACATCAGATGACCAAAATACTGGAGTTTTACCTACAGCATCAGTCCTTCCAATGAGTATTGAGGGTTGATTTTCCTTGAGATTGACTGGTTTGATTTCCTTGCTGTCCAAGGGACTCTCAGGAGTCTTCTCCATCACCACAATTCAAAGGCATCAATTCTTCAGCATGCCACCTTTTTTATGGTCCAGCTCTCATGACTGTACATGACCACTGGGAATACCATAGCCATGACTATACAGACCTCTGTTGGCAGAGTAATGTCTTTGCTTTTCAACACACTGTCTGGATTGTCATCGCTTTCCTGCCAAGAAGCAATTTTCTTCTGATTTCATGACTGCAGTCACCATCTGCAGTGATTTTAGAATCCAAGAAGAGGAAATAAGTCACTACTTCCACTTTTCCTCCTCGAATTGCCATGAAGTGATTGGGCCAGATGCCATGATCTCAGTATTTTTAATATTTAGTTTTCAGCCGGCTCTTTGACCCTCCTCCTTCACCCTCATCAAGAGGCTCTTTAGTTGCTCTTCACTTTCTGCCGATAGAGTGGTATCATCTGCATATTTGAAGTTGTTGATGTTTCTCCCACCTGTCTTGATTCCAGCTTGTGACTCATCCAGCCTGGCATTTCTCATGATGTGCTCAGCATATAGATTAAACAGACAGGGCAACAGCAGACAGCCCTGTCATATTCCTTTCTCAGTCTTGAATCAATCAGTTGTTACATACAGGGTTCTAACTGTTGCTTCTCGATCTGCATACAGGTTTCTCAGGAGACAGGTAAGATGGTCTGGTATTCCCATCTCTTTAAAAGCTTTCCACAGTTTATTATGATCCACACAGTCAAAGGCTTTGGCATAGTAGATGAAACAGAGGTAGATGTTTTTCTGAAATTTCCTAGCTTTCTCTATGATGCAGCAAATGTAGGCAATTTGATCTTTGACTCCTCTGCCTTTTCTAAACCCAGCTTGGACATCAGCAATTTCTTGATTTGCATAATGCTGAAACTTAGCATGCAAGATTTTGAGCATGACCTTACTAGCATGGGAGATGAGTACAATTGTCCGATGGTTTGACCATCCTTTAGTACTTACCTTTCTTGGGAATTGGGATGAGGATTGACTTTTTCCAGTTCTGTGCCACTGCTGGGTCTTCCAGATTTGCTAACATATTGAATGCAACAACTCGATTGCATCATCCTTTAGGGTTTTGAATAGTTCTACTAGTGGCTCTTCTAATTATACTTCCCTAGTGGCCCAGTTGGTAAAGAATCTACCTGCAGTGCAGGAGACTGGGGTTTGATCCCTGGGTCAGGAAGATTCCCTGGAGAAGGAAATGGCAACCCACTCCAATATTCTTGCCTAGAGAATCCCATGGACAGAGGAGCCTGGTGGGCTACAGTCTATGGAGTCACAAAGAGTTGGACATGACTTAGCGACTAAACCACCAAAAAAAAAAAAAACAAAAAAACACCACCAAAACTGTAATTCTGTCACATCCACTAGCTTTATTAACAGTAGTGCTTCCTAAGGCCCACTTGACTTCATTATTCAGAATGTCTGGCTGTGGGTGACTGACATACCATCATAGAAAATATATTTCTCCTGAAAAATTGCTCTGAATTATCTGTTTTATGAATTAAATCCACTTTTCTTTTTGCTTTGACTGCCAGGAAGTTCATATCTAAATTTGAGGATTAGTTACAGCAGATATATTTGGCTTTATGGTCTACATAGAATTAATTCAATACATGTTTATTGAATAGCTATTATATGCCAAGTGCTAAATATACAATGATGAATGAAACAGGTGGAAACCCTGCCCGCAAGGAACTTACAGTCAAGTGGGAGAGTCACATAATAAGTAGGTAAATAAATATATAAATAAGTGTAGCTTGTATTTGTTCTGGTCCTGATTCCCCTTTTATATTTATCATTAACTTTCTAATGTGTTCTTAGTGTAAATTCCTTTGTGGATTTAGGTAGAGCATAAATAATTGCATTTGTAAATGACATATTAAAATGTTGCATTGGAAGTTTTGGCCACAGCAATCAGAGCAGAAAAAGAAATAAAAGGAACACAGATAGGAAAAGAAGAAGTGAAACTCTCACTGTTTGCAGATGACATGATCCTCTACATAGAAAACCCTAAAGACTCTAGAAGAAAATTACTAGAGCCAATCAGTGAATATAGTAAAGTTGCTGGATACAAAATTAACACACATAAATCCCCTGCATTCCTATACACTAACAATGAGAAAACAGAAAGGAGAAATTAAGGAAACAATACCATTCACCATTGCAACAAAAAGAATAAAATACTTAGGAGTATATCTACCTAAAGAAACAAAAGGCCTATACATAGAAAACTATAAAACACTGATGAAAGAAATCAAAGAGGACACAAAGAGATGGAGAAACATACCGTGTTCATGGACTGGAAGAATCAATATTGTGAAAATGAGTATACTACCCAAAGCAACCTATAGATTCAGTGCAATCCCTATCAAGCTACCAACGGTATTCTTCACAGAACTAGAACAAATAATTTCACAATTTGTATGGAA
The DNA here is from genome assembly GCF_019320065.1 of Cervus canadensis. Classification (NCBI taxonomy): domain Eukaryota; kingdom Metazoa; phylum Chordata; class Mammalia; order Artiodactyla; family Cervidae; genus Cervus; species Cervus canadensis. The sequence continues at coordinate 120,121,539 of NC_057419.1, forward strand.
ATACAAAAAACCTTGAATAGCCAAAGCAATCTTGAGAAAGAAGAAAGGAACTGGAGGAATCAACCTGCCTGATCAGGCTCTACTACAAAGCCACAGTCATCAAGACAGTATGGTACTGGCACAAAGACAGAAATATAGATCAATGGAACAAAATAGAAAGCCCAGAGATAAACCCACGTACCTATGGACACCTTATCTTCGACAAAGGAGGCAAGAATATGCAATGGAAAAAGACAACCTCTTTAACAAGTGGTGCTGGGAAAACTGGTCAACCACTTGTAAAAGAATGAAACTAGAACACTTTCTAACACCATACACAAAAATAAATTCAAAATGGATTAAAGATCTAAATGTAAGACCAGAAACTATAAAACTCCTAGAGGAGAACATAGGCAAAACACTCTCTGACATAAATCACAGCAAGATCCTCTATGACCCACCTCCCAGAATATTGGAAATAAAAGCAAAAATAAACAAATGGGACCTAATGAAACTTAAAAGCTTTTGCACAACAAAGGAAACTATAAGCAAGGTTAAAAGAGAGCCTTCAAAATGGGAGAAAATCATAGCAAATGAAGAAAAAAAGGATTAATCTCAAAAATATACAAGCAGCTCCTGCAGCTCAATTCCAGAAAAATAAATGACCCAATCAAAAAATGGGCCAAAGATCCAAAAAGACATTTCTCCAAAGAAGACATACAGATGGCTAACAAACACATGAAAAGATGCTCAACATCACTCATTATCAGAGAAATGCAAATCAAAACCACAACGAGGTACCATTACACGCCAGTCAGGATGGCTGCTATCCAAAAGTCTACAAGCAATAAATGCTGGAGAGGATGTGGAGAAAAGGGAACCCTCTTACACTGTTGGTGGGAATGCAAACTAGTACAGCCACTATGGAGAACAGTGTGGAGATTCCTTAAAAAACTGGAAATAGAACTGCCATATGACCCAGCAATTCCACTCCTGGGCACACACACCAAGGAAACCAGAACTGAAAGAGACACGTGTACCCCAGTGTTCATCACAGCACTGTTTATAATAGCCAGGGCATGGAAGCAACCTAGATGCCCATCAGCAGACAAATGGATAAGGAAGCTATGGTACATATACACAATGGAATATTACTCAGCCATTAAAAAGAATTCATTTGAATCAGTTCTAATGAGATGAATAAAACTGGAACCTATTATACAGAGTGAAGTAAGCCAGAAAGATAAACACCAATACAGTATACTAACACATACATATGGAATTTAGAAAGATGGTAATGATAACGCTATATGCAAGACAGAAAAAGAGACACAGATGTACAGAACAGACTTTTGGACTCTGTGGGAGAAGGCAAGGGTGGGATGATCTGAGAGAACAGCATTGAAACATGTATATTATCAAGTGTGAAACAGATCGCCAGTCCAGATTGGATGCATGAGACAAGTGCTTGGGGCTGGTGCACTGGGATGACCCAGAGGGATGGGATGGGGAAGGAAGTGGGAGGGGGGTTCAGGATGGGGAACACATGTAAATCCATGGCTGATTCATGTCAATTTATGGCAAAAGCCACTACAATATTGTAAAGTAATTAGCCTTCAACTAATAAAAATAAATGAAAAAAAATAAAATGTTGCACTGGGAAAATATATTTTAAGTGAATTTTCAAGTGTATGGAGTCAATTTGAGGGGATTTTTTTTTCTAGAACTAGCATGGTATGTGCATAGCTATATTAGCTGATAAAATGGAATTTCTGTATTTAAAATCTTTTGTGTTTAAAGCAGTAGAGACTGGAGAGAAGCAATTTCTTCATGTACGTTGTCAACTCTTCAGGCAATCCCTGGAAAAGAACCACACAAAAAAAACAAAAACGAATTTCACACTATAAGTCTAGTGCCATTATAACATTTTCCACATAAGTGATTTCTATGCTTCTGCCAATGGTGCACTCATTACAATCAACCCCTGGATTAAAGGATTCACTCAGTCCTCTTCAGTCATTAAAATACACATGAAAAAATGTTCTTCAAAATAGATATACAATCAAGTGTACAAATCACATTTTTAAGGCTCTCTTCTGTTATAAACTAAGACAAACACAGTTATGGCCAGTGATTCCCATTGAAAAGAAGTATGTTTTTGTGAGGCCACAGTGGGTAAACTGAAACAAATTAGACCTGGCTTGTGTCTTGTGGAACTTACTGCTTATTAGGCGGAAGAATCCAGAGAAGTACACAACCAGCAAGTAGAGTATGGTAAGTGTTCAGCTGAACTATAGGCAAAAATCTACAATAGTGGCACAGAGCAAGAAAGTCTCCCTGGATGGATCAGGTAAATTTTATGAACATTTGACATGGACCTTGGAAAATGATTATCATTTTGGGAACCATAGCATGTGGGAAAGGGCATTATGACTAGGGGGAATAGCAAGAACAAAGAAAGAACTATACAAATTTAAACACTGTTGGGTAGTCCAGTGATTTTAGAATAGAGACTGATAGAAGGATGCCATGGGATATGAAAGATACAGATTTATTAATAATAATGCTTTCTTTTTTAAAGACTTTATTTTTTTGGCTGTGCTGGGTCTTTGTTGCTGCATGGGCTTTCTCTAGTTGAGTCAAGGGGTGGGGTTGGGCTTCTCATTACAGTGGCTTCTCCTATTGCTGAGCATATGCTTTAGGGCATGTGGCCTTTTGTAGTTGTGGTGCACAGGCTAGTTGCCCCACTGCATATGGAATCTTCCCAGACCAGGGATCAAACCCATGCTCCCTGCATTGACAGGCAGATTCTTAACTGCTAGACCACTAGGGAAGTCCAGGATGCAGATTTTGATCCATCAAAATCATGAAGCACCTTGAATGTGGTGCTAGGGAGTTTGGATTTAGAGAAGAAATAATGAACAGTCTTAATAAAGAAACAAATAATGGCCATTTAAGAAATATGGAGCCTCCTTATAGATATCATGTTAATTTAATCTTTTATTAGCTCTTTGTTGGGTTGGTCCTTTGGTGTTAGCTCAGTGAGAGAATAAAATATTAAAACCACAAAAATAGAGATTTGAATCTTAAATTTGGGGCAACTAAGTACTTGGAAGTGGTGATGAAATAGGGGCCCTAGATTTAGATTACAAGGCATTTAGAAATACACACTGTATGTTTGGATGACTTTAACTTGCAGTCTTAGAGATTTAAAGATAATATGCATGTCTATGAAAGTCCCAGGAAGGATTGTAAGAAGCTATGATGAAAGTAGAAATGTACCACCCCAGAGAAATAAGAGAAGTCTGTACATTATGTTGGAATGCCTGGTGTCTGTTGGGAGCTCCTGATAAAATTTTGTGTGAAGATCTTTAGCCAACATATCCTTCGTGAGGGCTCTGAACAAGTTTTGTCTTGTTTTTACCAGGACCGAGTGAGCCTGATCTTGGCAGTCCTATATCTGAAGATAGTATGAACCTTGTACAGCTGCCCATAGAATGTGATGGGGGAGGCCCTGAAAGGCCCAACAAAAGCTATCATCCTTTACAAATATCCTGGTCAAGAGACTAGTCAGCTAGTCAAGTGCTCCATTTTAGGGGCAGTTCCCAGTGTGGGTGACTTATGTGTTTGTCACAGTAGTTTTCACATCTTTGTGAACAGTGCGTCCCTTTTGAACAAGATTACTCCTCACCTCAATATGTCAAACGGACAAAAGTGGTACTTTTCAGTTGAAGCAGGAGGCTACTCAACCCACCTACTCCTATAAAGCGCTCTGTGAAACCAGAGTTCTGAGGAAAACAGATGACTTCTGGATGCCTGAAAAAGCACTCTGGGAAGGAATATGATGTTGAGTGAGAGAAAATGTTTTGGAATGTTGATCCAGTAGGATAGGACCAGCCATGATGGGATAGTCAGCGGGAACCCAAAGAAAACAGAGGCAAAAGAGAGCTACCAAGACCTGCCAGAATGGGTAGGAGAGGAGTTGACAGTTGTTGAGGATTTGTCACTAGTGCTGAAGAAGTCAGGGCCCAAGATGGGGCCTGACATTACACTTTCTCCACATTTCAAAAGTTTCTATTTTGTTATGTTCACTCTTCATCCTATTCCCTGCCTGCCCCCCATTGCCCAATTAAAATTTTTTCTACTTACTTCATTTCTTGGCTCTTTACCCCACACCTGGAAATATCCTCAACTTCTTTGACATCAGTAAGCCCGACTGCCTCCTGAAAATTCACAGTTTGATACCCTCCCCTCTTTACCTCAGGTTGTATCATTATTACTTCTTCATCTTCAATTACCCTTCCCCATAGGGCTGCCTTATTGTTTCCCTCATTATGTAGACATCTCTGTTTCCAGGCTCTATTGAGAACATATCTTCAGGTGAATTAAAACCGTTTATCTGTCCCTTGGCTCTTGTTATCCTGCATGTATCACCTGCCTACTTTAAAACCTTATTTTGTGGTGTCTTTTTGATTAGCATTGAGAACTTACTTAGCATTACCTGTGCAGAGGATGTTTGGGAGGAAGGACGGTTATGATTAGCTTGTCTGGCAACTGGGGGGACACTTGTTTTCCTTCTTCCATTCAGACCAAATGCCTCAGGCTCAGCCTTGATTCAGGGTGACAGGTTCCATTGAGATCCTCTTCCACTTTCACTTTTCATTGCTCAGCAAGACTTTCACATCTCTGCAGTGGCTGCGGTTTTGCCCTTGAAATTTTCCATACTCTGGATGCAGGGGGCTTGGCCCTGGGTCAGAACCCTCCCCCTGCAGTAATGTATACTATTAAGCAAATGGCACTGAGCAATGTTCTCTCCCCAAGTCAAAATGCTCCCATTTAGGTAAAATTTGAGCCTGCTGCTGGCAGTTAGAAGCCAGAATGGCAAAGGGAAATACAATGTAAAAGCAATATGAGTTTGAATGAAATTATGATAAGTGTCAGATGGCACCATTACCCGCATCCCCATAGGCAGGCATTAGGGAAGCTCTGTAATATAATGCTGGAACAGAATTCCAGTAGTAGAAGGAAGAGTGGCATTCCAAACTGGAGTGTGAAATAAACACGTTAACTCTTTCAGGTCATTTAGGAGCCACATATATGGAATGAAGGGCCACAATTTGTATGTTGGTTAGATGAATTAGATGAATGAATAAAACTCTTGTATGTTATGTATTTCTTGAATTTACATATATGTATATATATAGTTTTTTCTCTTTGAAAAAAGAGAAAATGTCTTTTCTCTTTGAAATTTAAGAAAGAAAGGAGATTAATGTCCCTTTTATTTTCAATAATCAGATAATTATGTGTTACACACAAATGAATTCCCAGATAACTGAAACCTTACTCATTTGAAATGTGAAACTAATTTTAACATGACCACTTTGGGGAGATAATTTTCCCACTGAAGAAATTAGATTAATGTGATCCTTAAATTGAATACATCAAATAAATGTTTCTTGATTGTTAAGTTTACCATTTTCAATAATTATGGTATTTTTACTGGGAAATACTTGATTAAGAAAGTGGCATTTATATAACCAACATGCCAGCATGTATGATGGTTAGAAATTTGCCACACATGAAATATGGTAGGCAATATGGGTAGAGGGGATAACATGATCAATAACACAGAAGAATGGAAATGTATATCATATTTTGAGAAAAGTGAGCAGTGTAATGTAAACAGGGTTCATGGGCATATGTGTGTGTGTGTGTGTGCTAAGTTGCTTCAGTTGTGTCTATTTCTGACCCTATGGACTGTAGCCTGCTGGGCTCCTCTGTCCATGGGGCCCTCCAGGCAATAACTAGGAGATGAAATACCAGAGGAAGAAACTAGAAATTTATGATTAAATTGTATTAAATTATTTGCAGTGGGGTCAGAGAAGAGGGGTTAGTTAAATTTGAGACTATTTAGGAAACAGCCCAGAAATTCATTAAAGCAGTTCTGTTGGGACTGTGTTATGAATATTTGGCAACATTTATCTTTACACAGAAATTATTTAGAAAAAAAAGCACCTGTTGAAGTCATTCTATTGAGAAGTTGTTCTGAAAATACTAGGAAGAAATTGGCTATTTACTGTGTGATTTCATTCAGCTTGTGTGTATATATCTAGCCTGTGTAATCAGCCACTCTTATTGTTTACTATGTGTATCAAACAGTAGGAGACATAACATTTTTAAAACTGTTGTTTTTTTTTTCATGGAAATGCATTTTATTTTAAATATGCCAGTGTGTACATGTCAGTCTCAAATTCCCAATCTATCCCCCCCACCACCCGTCCCCCCTGGTAACCAAAATTTCATTCTCTAAGGCTGTGGGTCTGTTTCTGTTTTGTAAATAAGTTCATTTATTGTTTAAATTACCAGTTAATTCATCTGTCACCCCATCCCTGTTTGTTTTACTCTGTAAGTTTGTGGTCCTCTTTTTTCCTTATCAAACTTCATGTCTTTCCAGATGTGAGTGTTTCCAGAATCCTGACATACACAGTTTCCTATTTGACTTGTACATAGTCATATATAAATAAATGAGGCACAGAAGACATTTAATGGCTTGCCTAAGGCAACATAGATAATTAACAGTTGAGCCAGACCAGAAGTCATAGTTTCTGACTTCTACTTCAGTGTTCTTTGCACTTATTCACAGTAACCGTGTTATCGCCAGCATCAAGCACAGTTCTGGACATAGTCGGTGCTCACTTCATGTTTGGCCAATAGAGAACTGAATAAATAGCAGCTAATATTAGCATTGAGTTATGAAAGAATTGATATTAAATTGCTGGTAATGAATGATTCCCATGTCTGCTCAAAACCAATCCTTTATTTTAATGACACACTAAGGATAATTCAAATGAACCATAGTAGTTAACTTCACTGAGGATAAACTAGAGCTCTATTGATTTTGCAGTAGCTTCCAGGGATCGTGGTGGTGGTTAAAAGTCATTCTTTTGATAAAAAGTAATTACATTTGGTTACACAAGGAGGATGATTTGTGGTCTAGAAAGAACAGTAGATCAGAGAAGTTAGGTTCAAATCTCTGCTCTGTCATTTATTAAACATTCTGACCTTAGGGAAAGTATATAACATTCTGAGCCCCAATTTGTACATTGATAAGATAAGGATAATAATATATGCATCAGCTGGGTTGCTGTGAAAATCAAATGAGATAATATACATGTGGATATTCTTTGTGAACTATTATGTACTATTCCAATGCTCTTTGGGGATTTTGTTATTATTTGATGTTTTGGATAAGATTAAAGGATGTTCAGTAACAGCCACAATGCCACGGCAATCCTATAACTCCAATCAGAAAGGTACTACTGCAAAGATGACCAGCCAACATTCTATTGTGTTCTGACAAAGAAGAAGTTGGAAATAAATAATGACTCATTGTTACCAGGCTTACAAAAGGGAATGTTTCAGTAAGGCAGACATCCCTTTTTTAAATTCACTGTTAGGGGCATTGCTTGAAATGGCTTTGCAGTGAACTGATTGAATGTGGATTCATGGGAGGATGACCCAGTTTCCACTTAGGTATCACTTTTGAAATATGATGGCTTTGTCCGAAAAGCTCTGAAGGAGTTTGGCTGTGATAGCTAAGTTACACGTGTGAAAATCCACAACAGTCCAGACCCAGGGCCAGTAGAAATGCATTTGCCATTTTGAATTTCTCAGTTGTGCTGGATTGCCCAGATCCACCCTATCGGAAAACAAACTCACCATCTTCTACCCCAAACTGGCTCCTTTTCTTGGTTTTCTTATCTAGCAGTTTGCCACAGTGCATTCTGATTCTCTTTCTCTTCTTCCCTAGTCACCAAGTCTGGTGCCTGTTATTTGACAGCGTCTTCTATATCAATTTCCTCCTCTCAGTGGTCACCACTTCATACCCTCATTGTCTGTATGCATCAGGGACTACTAAGGGATCTCTCTGCCTCCATCCTCTGTCACCTCAGTGCAGAAGTTTTCAGGGCTCCCAGTTGTCAACAATGGACACATATCAGGGCCATGGTCTGTCCCTGACCTTATGTCCCACTGACTCCCTGTGTGGACTTGAGTAAGAATCTTTTTATCATGCTTTTTAGAATAAATCTTGCTTTTCTCACCCACCATTGGCTTTATTCAGAATTTTCCTTGCCTTTGGAAGCATTTTCCTTATTCTTATCTCTACCCCACACCCTGTTCTTAAATGCTGCAGCTCCAGAAGCATCTCCTCATCGATGCTTGGAGTATTATGAAAATGAAAGTGTTAGTCGCTCAGTTGTGTCTGAATCTCTGCAACCCCATGGAGAGCAGCCCACCTGGCTCCTCTGTCCATGGGATTTTCCAGGCAAGAAAACTGGAGTGGGTTGCCATTCCCTGCTCCAGGGGATCTTTCTGACCCAGGGATCAAACCTGGGTCTCCTGTACTGCAGGCAGATTCTTTACTGATTGAGCTACCAGGGAAGCCCAGGTATTACTCAGGCTCAAATCATAGCTTTACCACTCCAGGATGAGTTGTCTCATGTGTTCTATGACCTTGGATGTGTCACCTATCCTCTTATAGCCTCAGCTTCCTAACCTGGAAAATGGTGACAGCCCTGTGACATAGGTACTGTTATTCCTGTGAGAAGAAAAGAAGCTGTAATGCATGAAAGACTTACCACATGCCCAGCATAGAGTAGTCACCCCCTATAAGGTAGCTGTTTTCACTGTGATTACGTCAAGTAGAAGAAGGAAGTGGCTACCCATTCCAGGATTCTTGCCTGGAGAATCCCTTGGACAGAGGAGCCTGGTGGTCTGCAGTCAAGGGGTTGCAAAACGTCCGACACGACTGAGCAACTAACAATTTCATGTCAAATAGAGAAGATAGAACTCTTCTCTGAGTTTTGAAAGAACTGGGTACCCTTCTCAGGGGATTTATCTTGAGTTGGTTTGTACATATTTTTTTCATGAGTTACTTCCTTAAGGATTTCAGACTCCTTGGGGTTGGGGAATTTATGTGGTATTTCCATGTGAAGTGTCTGCATAGTAGGCATTCAGTAAACATTTACTGCAGGTGCTGCTGTGGTCCTAAGAAAATGGTCAGGATCATGGGCAGTCTGATTTTTCTACCTTTTTTCAGGCGTAGACAAGTATGTGTGTGCTCTTCATGAGAAGAGTCTAGGTTTCTTACAGCCCTCCTGTTTACACCCACTGGTTTTCAAAGTAGCTAAGGAGGCCATCTTTCCAGTGTCAGACCCCAGGCCTCAGTGCCCAATATGTGGCTTGAATTGCTTAGTCCCCATGGAGGTCATCTACCCTTGTCACACACCAACCTCCCCCCCTTTCTGTGTTCCCTCCCAGGGCACAGGTCCCAACCTGATTGCTTCTCTTCCCTTCCTACCTGATTCTGTGTGGGTATTTCACAGCCTTGGTTGTACAAAAGTCTTTCTGCCAGTCTCCAGTTAGTTTTCAGGGAGAATTTCTCCATTTGTTGCTGTATTTTTGATGTGTTGATAGAAGTTGAGCTCTGCACCCGTCTACTCTGCCATCTCGGTCTCCCCTGGAATAAAGAATACTTTAAAGAAGGTGACCATCACTCTTCTTTTCCAGTATGTGTGATAATGACACTGTGTGAAATGAAATGAGTCATATATTCCTAGCACGGTTGTGAAAGATTGGGGAAAGACCATAGCTTTTTGTATGTGAGAAAAATATTGTAAAGGCATTCAAAGAACACATCAATAATTCTTACCAAGTTAGCATTGGTTGAGAATCTGCTCCCAGGCCAGTTAATATTACTGTGTTAGAGCTTCCCTGTGGCTTAGATGGTAAAGAATCTGCCTGCAATGCAGGAGACCTAGGTTTCATTCCTCAGTCAGGAAGATGCCCTTGGAGGAGGGCACGACAACCCACTCCAGTATTCTCACCAGGAGAATTCCATGGACAGAGAAGCCCGCCAGGCTACTGTCCATGGGGTTGCAAAGAGTTGGACACAACCAAACGACTAACACACACACATACTCTTAACTGCACACTTACTATCCCGTTAATATGCTTCACATTTCTTAGAAACTTTTCATTCTTATCATGTTTGTCCACATGAGAGAACTAACAAACATAAGATGGAAAATAGTTGCATATTTAGTTGAATATTTTTAGCTAATCTGGAGTCCCTATACTCTTTTCATCTTCAGGACGGTCTGACTTAAACAACTCTCCAGAGAGCTATGCAAATCCTGGCCTGATCCCTGAGTCTTTTCTGAAATGGTGAGAAAGGATGTTCAAAATAAGTGCCCTCCTCCTGTCCCTGCCCCAGCTGTGTATAATGGGGAAAGGGTGGAGACCACCCCATGACATGATTGGAAAGCATTCTTCCTCTCCAGGCTCGAAGGCAATGTTGATGATGGTGGTTCTGGGAGGCTAGGAGGGAGGAATTACGAAAGAAGGGGGTAGAAAAGTGAGAAAGCCAGTGAATCCCAATGAGCCTCACCACAATGTCTTACACAAGCACATGAGCTGTGCTTCGAGTCCCTTTCTATTTTTTCAGGTCCCTTACTTTGTTCAGAGCCCAGATGGCAGGGACTTTGCATACATGTGAGCACATCCCACTCATCTTATTAGAGTGCCATGATTTCTAATGTGAGGGAAGTAATGGTGTTCAAATAAGCAGGTTTGGGGAATTCAGGTGACAGATTGAATTGAGGGAGTACAGTAATCTGTAGTACTCATAAATGAGAAGAGAAAGAAGATCACTTAAATCCCGTGGCCTGCTTTCACCTGTCTGGAATTTGAGTCAGTTGTCAATGATCATGGCCTCACAAGGGCTTACCCAGTGGCTCAGGTGGTAAAGAATCTGCTCGCAATGCAGGTGACCCAGGTTTGATCCCTAGGTGGGAAAGATCTGGAGTAGGGGAATGGCTACCCACTCCAGTATTCTTGACTGGGAAATCCCATGGACAGAGGAGCCCGGTGGGCTACAGTCCATGGGAGTCCCAAAGAGTTGGGCATGACTGAGTGACTGACGCTTTCACAATACTTTGCATGCAGTGGGTGTTTGATATTGGTTGCTGACTGCCTGGTTAGTTTTGCCAGAAGGCAGTTCTATGATCTGAGCTTCTATTGTATCCAGTTACAATGGGTTTGAATCTCTCTCAAATAGTGGCTGTAATCAATGTGTGAACTGATGATATCCTCACCTCCTGAGATAAAATTGATGACAAGCATGCTGTGTTCCCAGGAAAACTGAATGCAGTCCTCTGGTAGGCCACTCAACTGTGGTATTTTCCTCTCAGCACTTCTTTACACATGAATTAACCAGGAAAGATTGCACCTAAAAAGAAAGTCATCCACTGATGCACAGTGAAAGGCTTTATATCGCAGAACTGTTTCAAATGCTTTAGTTCTTTTTGTTGTTATTGTTAAGAATGAAATCCTGACAAATGAGAGGGAATGCAGTTGGCTTTGTCCCAAATTTATGTAGAGTATCAAATTAGGTTTTGAGTATTTGCAGAGCGATAGCTCAAGATTGATGGGTGGAAATCTGATAATCCAGAAACGTGACCCAGCACAATATTGTCCTAATTTGCTTTGTGAGGATTAATTCAACTATTTTCTGCTTTCATGGCAGTGAATATACAGTGTGATACAAATAATGCCCTGTAAACAAATTCTGAGCTTCCTTAATCTTTGCAAACATCTTAAGTTGACCTTTTCTTTGAGTCTCAGTGTCCTTTAGTAGGTTCTAGGATAGAGCACAAAAGCATGTATGGAAAGCCATGGAAGAAAGATTCCAAAGAGAATAATGGTTCGTTGGACCTAGCATTCATTCCAGCAGTTCCATTTTTCTATGATCATTTGAATACAATTTTATGGTTTGTTGATACTTTCTCCTAGTTGTCCACAATGACTGCAACAGTAGAAGTGAAATTACACTATAATGAAATATATTAAAACTTCCCATGTTTATTCTGACTCTGAGATTTTGTTCCAGCACATGCAGGCGGTAATGAAACCAACAGAAGAAATCTGGCTTGCTAGCTGGCTATGATCTTGAATGTCATCTAGGATATTCTCTCTTATTAGCCTCACAACCTCTCTCAGAGCAGTGGTTTGGCACATTGAAAAAGGACCACACAGAAAAGCTAAGAAAAGCCAGCCTTGAGTCTTCTCCCCACACACAGACATGCAGAATGTTCCTCACAACTTAAGGGGTTTATAGATCTTTTATAAGTTTAGACTCCAGAGGTCCATGTTAGAGAATCTGTGTCATAGAAAAAGCCGGAGGAGAGTAGTGCTGGTTTAATTATAGTCAAAGTGATTTTAAAACATTAACTTTTCCTCTAAGATAGAAGTGATAAACTCTGAGATAATGCAGTAAGAGGAGCAGTCACGATATAAGAATCTCTTCCTCCCCAACCCCTGCCCCATGTTTCTTAGTTTAGCAGCCAGTGTTCTATTTCTGCATTTTAGGACTCTCCTGTTTTATGAGCATCCTGTTAATTAGCTGTGTGGTTTCTATAAAACTGTTCCCATAGCATTGGTGGTAGCTATTTGTGGCTTCCAGAAAACCTGGACTTTTATGAAATACCCATACAGAAAGAAAGGGCAACATAGTAAGTACCAGATAATCTGTGGTCATGGGGAAAGTAAGATTGACAGTAGGCATTAATAGAAAGGGGTTCAAGATCCCAATCCTAATTTAGTACAAAGGGATTGAATACCTCTAACATAGAAAGGACATGTTGTGACATCTCATAGTTTCAGTCTTTGTCCTGCTAGATCAAGGATTTCGTCCTATGAGAATAACTTTAACACTGGAGGTCCTTTAGGTAACATTTTGTGAAGACCTGGATGCATTATTTTTTCCTTTTTTCTTTTTTGGCTTTGATGAAACCCTTTTGGCTACATTGCATAATTGTGAATGATAATTGTAGATTCCAACATAAAGATAGAAAAGTAATATGTTTGGAAATAAAGGAAAGAAGGTTACTTTAAGCATTTAGATATTTGAAATGGCCCAGAATACTCACAGGTGTGAAAGGAAGGATCATGCCCAGTTCAGTTCTGTTCATTTGCTTAGTTGTATCCGACTCTTTGTGACTCTATGGACTGCAACACGCCAGGTATCCCTGTCCTTCACCACCTCCTGGGTCTTGCTCAAACTCATGTCCATCGAGCTGGTGATGCCCTTCAACCATCACATCCTCTGTTGTCCCCTTCTCCTCCTGCCTTCAGTCTTTCCCAGCATCAGGGTCTTTTCCAATGAGTCAGTTCTTTGCATCAGGTGGCCAAAGTGTTGGAGCTTCAGCATCAGTCCTTCCAATGAATGTTCGGGACTGGTTTCCTTTAGAACTGACTGGTTGGATCTCCTTATAGTCCAATGAACTGCCATATGACCCAGCAATCCCACTTCTGGGCATACACACTGAGGAAACCAGATCTGAAAGAGACACGTGCACCCCAATGTTCATCGCAGCACTGTTTATAATAGCCAGGACATGGAAGCAACCTAGATGCCCATCAGCAGATGAATGGATAAGGAAGCCGTGGTACATATACACCATGGAATATTACTCAGCCGTTAAAAAGAATTCATTTGAATCAGTTCTAATGAGATGGATGAAACTGGAGCCCATTATACAGAGTGAAGTAAGCCAGAAAGATAAAGAACATTACAGCATACTAACACATATACATGGAATTTAGAAAGATGGTAACGACAACCCTATATGCAAAACAGAAAAAGAGACACAGAAGTACAGAACAGACTTTTGAACTCTGTGGGAGAAGGTGAGGGTGGGATGTTTCGAAAGAACAGCATGTATATTATCTATGGTGAGACAGGTCACCAGCCCAGGTGGGATGCATGAGACAAGTGCTTGGGCCTGGTGCACTGGGAAGACTCAGAGGAATCGGGTGGAGAGGGAGGTGGGAGGGGGGATTGGGATGGGGAATATGTGTAAATCTATTGCTGATTCATGTCAATGTATGACAAAACCCACTGAAAAAATAAATAAATAAATAAATAATTAAAAAAAAAAAAAACAACAAAACCTAAAAGTACTCAAAAAAAAAAAAAAAAGAGTCTTCAACACCACAGTTCAAAAGCATCAATTCTTCGGTGCTCAGTCTTCTTTATGGTCCAACTCTCAGATCCATACATGACTACTGGAAAAACCATAGCTTTGACATGCCCACAATGGGTCAAAAGGCCAACTTGAAACAAAAGCTGAGCTGAGTGCATAGCAGAATAGGTTTTAGGCTATTTGCTAGCCATCTGATCATGGATGCTGTTCTGGATGCTACTCAGCAACCTTTCATGTCTCTAGATCACCTTCCCTGAAATTCTAGGCCTAATGGATTTCAATCTTCCCTGCATCAAATCATATTCTCCCACCGGGAGGCAGTAGAGTGTAAAAGTGAAAAACCTGGGCTTTGGGATCATGCTGTGTTCAATTCCCAGTTCCATCACTTACTGGGTGATCTTGGGACATTTTATGCAACTACTCTGTATATCAGTTTCTTTTCATAAAATGGGGATACTAGTTGTATCTATGTGGTAGAATTACTGGGAAGATAAAATAAGTTAATGTCTACAAATCACGTAAACTCAACATATAAGTATCCAAGAAATATTAGTGATTGTCACTATCACCCTATTTATTCTTTGTTTTTATTTAATATATTCATTTTAATGATTTGCCTAAGAAGTCATGAGGTCAGTGAAGATAGGAGCAGTGACTTATGAATGTTTATTGTCATTATGACACTTAGCACAGTGTCTCAAAAGGAGTAGGCACAGGCATACAGAAAACTGACAGATGAGCTTTTAACATATTTTCAGCAACAGTAGTTTTAGGTTTAAGCATCATTTATCTAGCACTTTAATTAAGCTCAGTCCCTGTCCCTTGTGTATTAGCAAACTTTTTAAAAATGATGGAAAAATCTCACGTACGTCAAACATGTCTTGTGTGTTGGAGCTCTATATTTTTAGTTGGCTGTGTAAAGACTTGGGAGCTAAGAGCGATATCTGTCACCCTGTACAAGTTCTTTTCACATTTCATGGTTCAAGTTGTGAAGCTGAGGGTACACACCTTCTGCATTTTTCCTGGTCACTTCAAATTCCATCAATACCTCTCTGTCTGGCAGAAGTCTTTGCTAGTGTGGGCTAAGAAAAAAAAAATTCTATTCATCTTCTTTTCCTGTCCAGGCAATTATTGACCTTCTTTCAATCCTTCTCTTTGATGGTATTTAACCTTGTCCTCCACATGGTTCGCTGTCTGATTTCTGATTTTTTAACAGGCACTTAGTACTGATGCTTCTCAACAACACTTTTGGCACTTCAGTGATTGCCAAGTTAGTTCAGCTTTTTCCTAATTTGGACTTTTTAAAACCTTCCTTGTAGACTCTAGGGTTTTCCAGAATTGTGGCTCTGCACACAACTTGAGTAAATTTAATGCAACAAACCAACCTTAAATGCTTGAATTTCATCAAGTCATTGAAACTTTATTCTTTTTCTTTTAAGTTCCTCTCCTGATTCCAAATTGTCAATTAGACTCTGTTTTGAGCCAAGTTCTTGGGTCTTTTTTTTGGGGGGACGGGAGTGTTTGGTCGAGTGTGAATAAGAGAATGTTATAAATACTTATACATATGAAATAAATGTTTTTAGATAACTTTAGGCATTTATCCAAACTTCTATTGCCGAGGCTATTTATGTTTTAATCAGTTTTTCTCCTTTTTTAAACATCTATAATTATGCATGTAATACTTGACTCCTCAAAGATATATTTCATTTTCACCACAAGTAAACAGGCAAGTCTGCCTCATGATGATTTACTCCACTGCCTCCTTCATTTTAGCTCTTGGGCCTTGTCCTTTTCACTCCCATTGGTTTTGACAGTGGAATGACCTACAGACTCTAACTAACCCTTGCCCTCATGAGCTCTGGGGTCTAACTTTTCAACATACCTCTCCGACTCTGGTCATCACCTATTCCTACTCCACTGTGTATGTCTTCTGCCTTTTTACCCACTGGTCAGCCATTCCTTTGGCTTTTGTCCTTTGTCCCCCAAAGTAATGACTTATACGGTCCCATTCCAAGTCATTATCTATTAGAGAAAGAATATTCACAAGCTCAACATTTCTGCTTTTGCCCACGTCGAGGAAAAAAAGCTGGAGCTTTAGCTGGAGCTCGAGTAGAATGAGGACCAGAGAAAGGGATACACTTTTCTGAGGATTTTTCTCTTCTAGGCAATTGTCATTACTGCAGCGTGCATTCTCTTGCTTTTACTAGACTGCCTTGACATAGTCCTGTGAGCTGAGGCTAACCATATTTAGGCAATATGCAGAAAATGGTATAGTTGTATTGTTACCTACAATTTACATTAAAATATATTTTGCACAAAATCAAGATATTTAGGCATCAGCTTTTCATGGTGTTTCATAGCGGGCTGTGGCTTTCAGCTATTCTACCACCTGAAAAATATTTAATAACACCAGTCTTATAAGGAGAACACTAGCCAACATCTGGGTCAGAGATAATGTGACACAAGACAGAAATGTTTTGGAGCATCTAAAGGAAAAGTCTAGATCTAGTCTAGACATTAGGGTATTGAACAAATCTAAATAGGGCGCCATAGTGTGGGGTTTTAAGCCCTTGAAGCAGGAGACCATTCTAGAGTTAAGGTAGAAGAAAACAAAGCCTAAATCTTTATCCACATTTTATATAGTCTTGGGCTGTCAGCTTCAAGACAGTGCTTCTGAGGGGAGGCCACCAGGCAACAAACTACTCCAGAGCCAAGATGAACAGAACTGAATGTCAGCTTTGTGGTAATGGTCTAATGGCTACCTGCTAGATTTCTGGCTCCTTGCTTTTAAAAAAAAGGTCACCTACCTCATTCCTCCTCTCCCTCTTTAAAAATGGGATGTAGCACACTATGTTCCATTAAGGAGGTACATTATCGCAGCCTGTGACACCATGATCATTTCCTTTTTGGAGAAGGTGTTGGCTTTATTAATACAGATCCTCCATGAAAACTTAATGAGGCTATCTATCAACAGTGATGTAATAAATGTGCTTACTCACTGAATTAGTATTGGCCCTCTGTGTTACCTCTTAATATGCTTTTGTTATGGGCCTTGCTTCCTTTAAAAGCATATATGCTAGAAACTAGACAGAACAGCCCCTAATAATGGGATGGCCACAAGGAAAGCAGAGATAATGCCTTTGGGATTTTTGAAGGCTTCATCTTAAACCTGATAATTGTGGATGCCAGAGGAAAGCTGAAGGGGGACAGAAAACATGCTGCTGAAAGGGAAGGAGAAGTGTGTAGGCAATAGACATAGAGCCCCTGTAGAGCCACAGGCACATCCTACCTGAGACTCATGCTCTGTAAGCTGATCATGACCAAGGGAAAATTCCTTCTTTGACCAGAGGTAGGATTAACCTTCTGCTAAATTGTTAGAAGGAAAAATTTATTTCCCCTGGCCACCAATGAAACTTGATCTCCCTGGACCTCTCACTTAAGGAAGCTTCCTTCCTTTTTTTTCCCCTTAGCTTCCTGGTGCTTTCCACGATGGATGGCTCCCTGATTCTGTCTTTCAACACAGCTCCTCATGTAACGACACCTCCATGGCTCTGGAGGTTCTCCGCTTTCAAGACCCAGGCTTTGGGGAAGCTCATCTATTCTGAGAGTCTTTGAGAAATATTGACTGTTCAGCTCCTGCTCTTTGTAATATCTTCATTTCAAAGGAGGTTTTCTGAAAATCCAATGATTTACCCAAGTTTGGATCTTGTTAGTATCTAATGCCCTATCCTAGAGCCAAGGTTTTAGAACTCGAATGAGCAGGCCTGTTTGTAAAGCATGTGGAGATTTACTTGTCAGTTGGGGGAAGGAAAGGAAGCTGGTGTTGTACAAAGACTCACTTGGGAAGCAGCATCACTATCTAATTGGGACATGGGGGGCAGCTGATGGGTGCAGAACAGCAGGAATCTCATTGATGTGATCATAGTTAAGACATTAATCTATGTTAGAATACTACCTACGCCAGTCACTGGAACCATGGAAGATGGGGAGCATCTGTCCTCCATGGGAAGGGGCTGGCAAGAGGTAGAAATCAATCAGGGTCTCAAACAAATGGCCTAAGGTTCAGACAAGACTATGGTCCCAAAAGAAAAATGCAATTTAAATATAAAACAAGGCACAGACTAGTTTCATAAATTGTGCCCAAATCATCAGGACATGGCAGAATCTCATTTTAGGTACCCCAGATACTGGGCTTTTTGTTATCACATTAATTCCAGATCCTATTTCCCGATTTGGTAGGCAATCCTAATGTGGTACCACGCTGGATGGGATCACCTTCAGGAAGCAGACAGGCTGAGTTCCAGGGGTAGAGAAAACAAGGACAGTAACATGGAGCTTTTTAGCAAATCTCTCAACTCCATAACTGAATCTTATTTCATTCAATGATTTATTCCACAAACGTGTATCTAGTGTTTGCCATGTACAAAAGACTGCTAGGCACTGACATCCTGCCTGTTTTAGCTTGTAATGAGGATCAACCTGATCTCAGCAGACAAGTCTTACTGATTTCCTGCAAGAGTGCCTATGTTTCTTTTTCTCTATATATCAAGTTAGCCAAAATGATCATTCAGGTTTTTCTGTCTCTTATGGAAACATTTCTGCCAACCTAATACTAAAAGAGGCTGATTCAGTAAATAGAAAATACTAGATAAAGAACAGAGGATCTAGGCTGTAGTTTCACTTGTATCATCCACTGGTTACCAGTAGGTAAATCATATCTCTGCTTTGTTTTTATTTTCCTCCATGATGCATAAGGGGTTTGGGCCAGGTAATCATTAAAGTTTTTTTTCCCCACTCTAGAATAATTTTTGGCTACATGACTCTCTGACCATTGTTCATTCATTCACTCACCAATGATTATATTTGAAAGGGGAGGAAATTGAAGATAAACTGAAGATGATGAGCAAGAGAGGTTCTTATTATGGCTTGTGTTTTCTGAGTATCTTTTGAAAGTTTAAGCCTGGAGAACATGGAGCTTTGCAATGAGAAACACAGGAAGGCTTGAATTAAAGCCCCAGGAATCAGGGCCTTGGTAAAACAATGGGAAGAACTTGTGCTCATTCATTGCTTTTCCACCCACAGAATAGTTGCTGCCCCCAAGAGGTCTTGTCTTACTGAATGCAGTGGGTGCTCACCAAACAGAGTGCTAATCAAATATCCTGTGGAGAACTGAATGTGTAGTAGGCAGCCACCCTGAATAAAGACCAATATTCACTGCCAACACAGAACTGTCTTTACAGTCAGGAAAGCAGAATGCAGAGTGAGGTGGAAGGTAAACTGAAGAAACTGTGGACTGGCCAATGAGATTTACAGCTGGCTGTGAAGAGAAGAGAGAGAATGGAAACAGGCAAACCTTGCTCCTGACAAAACTGCATGGTTTCAGGCTCATTTTCTCACCTACCTCTGTCTTCTCCTATATACTGCTGAAATTTAGGAGAAGGAAGAGATTGGTTAATTTGAATGTTGAAAATGCTCACTCTCTGAGTCAGGTAGAATTTATCTTTGCTGTCTTCTGACAGCTCTCACTCGATGTCAGGGGTCCTCAGACAGAGGCAGTATTGCTCTCCAGGGAACATGGGGCATTGTCTGGAGATATTTTTGGTTGTCATAACTGGGGAGGGTATGTTCCTCTTATACTTTGGATAGAGGCTGGGGATGCTGCTAAATATCCCACAATGCACAAGACAGATGTTTTATAACAGAATCATCCAGCCCCAAACGTCAGTGGTGAAGTTGAGAAGCTTTGCTTTAGGTGATTTATTCATTAAATCATTCAGGGCACCTCCTATATTGTTAGGTTCTGGGAATACAGTGAGGAATAAGACAAACGTGGTGCCTGCTGTCATGGAATTTGCAATGGGGAAGACCGGAGATACATAAATAGTAGCTTCCTATTATTTATTGCGGGTTATAATGAGTTCCTTTCTTTACCTTGATAATCAGCCCTGATTCCCCATGCCAGTTCATACTACAGAGTGATATTTTGTTGAGGAAGTGGTGATGCTTTAAGCCGCATGTGATCTCTGCCCTATAAAAGCTCTACTGCAAGAGACAGACATGGGGATAAAGAATGGTGATGCTAGATGATAACTTTCATGAAGGTGTGGCCAGAGTGCTGTAGAAACATACAGTGTAAGTGTGCAAGCACTTCTGGGGGGTGATGATGGCAGTGATGACTTTGTTCTTGCAGCTGAGTCTTGAAGAAATATTTTGAATTTATTGGACAGAAGCTGGGAAAGGCAGTTCTAATTCTGTTAAAGAGACCAACTCAAACAAAGGCATAGGGGATGAACATCCCTGTGCATTGGTGACATGGCTGTGGCACAGTATGTCTAGCCTATGAACTTCCTGAATGAGTATCAGGGACAATGCTGAAGAGGAAAGCAGGGGCCATAATAAGGAGGGTCTTAGAGAATATGTCAAAGTCCTTTAGGGATGTTTTCATCAGGATAGTGATATGGTCAGGTTGCTTCTATAGGTGGATAAGACTTAATGAAGCCCACCTTCAGCTATAAAGATTGTGATTAGATTGATTTACTGCAGTCTCTTCTGCACCCCCAACCAAGGTTGTTTTCTATCAATGATGTCTCATTGTTTACTTTAACAGCTTCTAACTCTACCAAGCAATTGAGGGCCTGACATGAGCCTGGGCTCCTTAGAGTGATCAGCCTTCATTCACCATTGATTGGGTTATCCTAGAATCATAAACTATTGAATTTGGAAAGAATCTTATAGGAAGGGTAAGAGGAAGAGACTAATGTTCAGTAACTGCTTCCTATGTGCCAATAACTGTGCCTCCCTTATTTCCCATATATCTTCAGTTTTTACTGCTCAGAAGAATCTCAATAAATGTTAAGTATCATCATCATTTTCATCACCTTGGCTCATATAATTCTCACAGCTCCTAGATGATGCTTCTATTGTTTCCATTTTGTGTATGGGAAACCCGAGAGCAAGAACTCAAAGCACCTCTGAAACTAGGGACTTTTATTAGGCATGTAGGCAAATGTTTACTATAGTAACAAAGGGACCAAAAAAAAGTGAGGAGAAACATCTCTTTGTCTTGATGTTTCCACTATCTTTGGATCTAAGCACTGTTCTTTATTTTTTTAGAGATTTTTATATATATATATATATATACACATACATACATACATATATATATATGTATATGTATACATACACATACACACACACATATATGTATACTTATATACAAGCATATCTAAGTATATACATATATATGTATTCAGTTCAGTTCAGTTCAGTTCAGTCGCTCAGTCTTGTCCGACTCTTTGCGACCCCATGAATTGCAGCATGCCAGGCCTCCCTGTCCATCACAAACTCCCAGAGTCTACTCAAACTCATGTCCATCAAGTTGGTGATGTCATGCAGCCATCTCATCCTCTGTCGTCCCCTTCTCCTCCTGCCCCCAATCCCTCCCAGCATCAGAGTCTTTTCCAATGAGTCAACTCTTCGCATAAGGTGGCCAAAGTATTGGAGTTTCAGCTTCAGCATCAGTCCTTCCAATGAACACCCAGGACTAATCTCCTTTAGGATGAACTGGTTGGATCTCCTTGCAGTCCAAGGGACTCTCAAGAGTCTTCTCCAACACCACAGTTCAGAAGCATCATTCTTTGGGCTCAGCTTTCTTCAAGTCCAACTCTCACATCCATACATAACTATTGGAAAAACCACAGCTTTGACGAGACGGAATTTTGTAGGCAAAAGTAATGTCTCTGCTTTTTAATATGTTGTCTAGGTTGGTCATAATTTTTCTTCCTCTGTGGCTCAACTGGTAAAGAATCCCCTTGCATGGTGGAAGACCTGGGTTTGATCCCTGGGTCAGGAAGATCTCCTGGAGAAGGGAAAGGCTACCTACTCCAGTATTCTGGCCTGGAGAATTCCATGGACTGTATAGACCATGGGGTCACAAAGAGTCAGACATGACTGAGCGACTTGCACTTTCACTTTTCACTTTCTTTCAAGGAGTAAGCATCTTTTAATTTCATGGCTGCAATCACCATCTGCAGTGATTTTGGAGCCCCCCAAAATAAAGTGAGCCACTGTTTCCACTGTTTCCCCATCTATTTGCCATGAAGTGATGGGACTGGATGCCATGATCTTAGTTTTTTGAATGTTGAACTTTAAGCTAACTTTTTCACTCTCCTCTTTCTCTTTCATCAAGGGGCCCTTTAGTTCTTCTTCACTTTCTGCCATAAGGGTGGTGTCATCTGCATATCTGAGGTTATTGATATTTCACCTGGCAATCTTGATTTCAGCTTGTGCTTTATCCAGCCCAGTGTTTCTTATGATGTACTCTGCATATAAGTTAAATAAGCAGGGTGACAATATACAGCCTTGGCATAGTCCTTTTCCTATCTGGAACCAAGCTGTTGTTCCATGTCCAGTTTTAACTGCTGTTTCCTGACCTGCATACAAGTTTCTCAAGAGGCAGGTTAGGTGGTCTGGTATTGCCATCTCCTTCAGAATTTTCCACAGTTTATTGTGATCCACACAGTCAAAGGCTTTGGCATGGTCAATAAATCAGAAATAGATGTTTTTCTGGAACTCTCTTGCTTTTTCGATGATCCAGCGGATGTTGGCAATTTGATCTCTGGTTCCTCTGCCTTTTCTAAAACCAGCTTGAACATCTGGAAGTTCATGGTTCATGTATTGCTGAAGCCTGGCTTGGAGAATTTTGAGCATTACTTTAGTAGCATGTGAGATGAGTGCAATTGTGCAGTAGTTTAAGCATTCTTTGGCATTACCTTTCTTTGGGATTGGAATGAAAACTGACCTTTTCCAGTCCTGTGGCCACTGCTGAGTTTTCCAAATTTGCTGGCATATTGAGTGCAGCACTTTCACAGCATCATCTTTTAGGATTTGAAATATGAAATAGCTCAACTGGAATTCCATCACCTCCACTAGCTTTGTTCATAGTGATGCTTCCTAAGGCCCACTTCACTTCACATTCCAGGATATCTGGCTCTACCTGAGTATGATCACACCATCGTGATTATCTGGCTTGTGGAGATCTTTTTTGTATAGTTCTTCTGTGTATTCTTGCCACCTCTTCTCAATATCTTCTGCTTATGTCAGGTCCATGCCGTTTATGTCCTTTATTGAGCCCATCTTTGCATGAAACATTCCCTTGGTATCTCTAATTTTCTTGAAGAGATCTCTAGTCTTTCCCATTCTATTTTTTCCCTCTATTTCTTTGCATTGATCACTAAGGAAGTCTTTCTTATCTGTCCTTGCTTTTCTTTGGAACTCTGCATTCAAATGGGTATATCTTTCCTTTTCTCCTTTGCTTTTAGCTTGTCTTCTTTTCACAGGTATTTGTAAGGCCTCCTCAGACAGCCATTTTGCTTTTTTGCATTTCTTTTTCTTAGGGATGGTCTTGATTGCTGTCTCCTGTACAATGTCATGAACCTCCATCCATAGTTCTTCAGTCACACTGTCTATCAGATCTAATCTCTTGAATCTACTTGTCACTTCCACTATATAATCATAAGGGATTTGATTTAGGTCATACCTGAATGGTCTAGTGCTTTCCCCTACTTTCTTCAATTTAAGTCCGAATTTGGCAATAAGTTCATGATCTGAGCCACAGTCAGCTCCCGGTCTTGTTTTTGCTGACTGTATAGAGCTTCTTTGCTGCAAAGAATATAATCAGTCTGATTTTGGTATTGACCATCTGGTGATGTCCATGTGTAGAGTCTTCTCTTCTGTCATTGGAAGAGGGTGTTTGCTATGACCAGTGTGTTCTCTTGGGAAAACACTATTAGCCTTTGCACTGCTTCATTCTGTACTCCAAGGCCAAATTTGCCTGTTACTCCAGGTATCTCTTGACTTCCTACTTTTACATTCTAGTCGCCTATAATGAAAAGGACATCTTTTTTGGGTGTTAGTTCTAGAAGCTCTTATAGGTCTTCATAGAACCATTAAACTTCAGCTTCTTCAGCATTACTGGTTGGGGCATAGACTCTGATTACTCTGATATTGAATGGTTTGCCCTGGAAACAAACAGAGATCATTGTGTCGTTTTTGAGATTGCATCCAAATACTGCATTTCATACTCTTTTGTTGACCATGATGACTACTCCATTTCTTCTAAGGGATTCTTGCCCACAGTAGTAGATATAATGGTCATCTGATTTAAATTCACCCAATCCAGTCCATTTTAGTTCGCTGATTCCTAAAATGTCAACATTCACTCTTGCCATCTCCTGTTTGACCATTTCTAATTTGCCTTGATTTATGGACCTGACATTCCAGATTCCTATGCAATATTGCTCTTTACAGCATCGGACTTTGCTTCTATAAAGAAAATAAAAACTCGTATTGTGTCTGTTGAGGTGGTGGAGGCCTGGTCTTAACAGGGGCCAGGAGTTGGAGGGAAGATTCTGTTCTCCCTGACTTTCTCCATGATCAGAAGGTAATTCTTTCCCAACAGTCTGCCAGTCTTCCCTTCCTCTTGCTCTCTGCAAGAGCACTACATTTTACCCACTTTCTCAATTGTATGTATTTTCTGGCACCAGTTTTATTTCCCATTTATTGCTTTCTTTATTTCTGACAAGGATATATGTTATGCTTCTTTTGCCATTTCTTCCATTGATTGCGGTTGTTGACAAGGAAGGCCTTTTCCTCCTTTGTTATCTCTATTTCATTTTGTGCTTGTTTCCTGAAAGGTCCATGGCAGATTGCTGCCCTCGGTAGGCTGCCCCTTTGATGTGAGATGCTGCATAGCCCAATCAACTTTCATTAGCTCCATTTTCAAGGGGCAGAAGTTTTCATCTAATTCCCTAAGATGTTTCATTTTTAATATTCTTTTTGCATAATTTACTGTGTGCCAGGTACTGTGCTAGTGCTTTACATGCATCATGTCAGTTAATCCTCATAGCACCCCTCTGAGATAGGTTTGATTGTTAACATTCTATTTTAAATCTGAAGGAACTCAGAGGGTTGAGGGTTCATTCCCGAGGCCGTACAGGAAGTTTGACTCTTGGATCTAGTATGACTGGATGTATGTAAGAGGAGTAGTGATGACTCAGCCATTAAAATAATGATTTGAAACAGATGTATCTTCAGCCCAGGTTTTATACTTTTATGTGTAGGCTCTTGGAGAACACATGGGTAGTTGTGGGATTGATGGCATATTGGATAGTTTTGCTCATGGGATGTATCTAAGAAGATATTAAAGGTCCTCACTTTAAGAAAATTGTTTATTTATTTTGGCTATGCTGGGTCTTTGTTGCTGCTTGGGATTTTTTTCTAATTGCTGTGAGTGGGGTCTACTCTTTGTTGCGGTATGCGGGCTTCTCACTGTGGTGGCTTCTCTTGTTGCAGAACACAGGCTCTAAGATGTGGGCTCAGCAGTTGCGGCTACCAGCCTGCCAAGCACAGGCCAAGTAGTTGTGGTGCACAGGCTTAGTTGCTCCATAGCTTGTGGGATCTTCCTGGACCAGGGATCGAACCCATGTCTCCTGCAATGGCAGGCAAATTTTTGACCACTGAGCCACCAAGTAAGCCCGCTCCTCAATTTTTGATTTCCAAGAAGCACTCTATATAACTTATTTGTTGGTAACAAGACATGTTGCAGTTTTGCAATGAGGCTAGGATTTTGAGGGACACATTGCAATGAGCTATCTGTGTACACTTAACTGCTCCCTCTGGTGGGAGCATTCCAAGCCCTTCTCAGCTAATGTCTTCAACCTAATTACTCTGCCCTGTTCAGTATGTGAGTTTCTGAGCTGATTATGACCAATACTTAAAAAAATAAATACTAATAAAACCAAAAAATAGAAATTCCAACCCAATTTGCTGTGTGTGTGGTATGCCCTATTCATATCCCAGTGATCTCAAGTGCCTCTTCCCGTCTCTAGGTGTACTTTCTGCACACCTCATGATTTCTGATTAATTTTCTAGCCATTCTGCTAGAACTTGCATTCCCTAAATTCCACATTCCTTTGTTACCCTTACCTCCTACCTAGCCTGAGTGCTAACCCCTTTCCCTTGGGAGCTGAAACCTGACATGTCATTCAACCCTAATTTCTTTTGGAATCTTTTTTTTCAAACTTCCTGAAACCTTGATTTTTGGTGCTCTGTGCTTGGCTTTGGGTGTTGTCATTGTCTGGAGATTTCCCATTGCTTTGCCCCATCTTGAAGACTTCATCTCCAATCCTTTCCAAGATGGCAACTCCAGCCCAAAGCAAACAATGTTTTGAAGATTTTATTGGGATAGTAAGTACCCACCTACTTTGCAACCACAGTTTATGGGCTAAGCCACATAGCAACATCATTTCTTTTACTCCCAAACGTACCTTGTTCTAGCCTTCTCTGCTTAATCACTGAGATCCCGGAATGCCTGGTGGTCGTGTTTCCTGAAATGGACACTGTTGTTCGAACTCACACACTCACTCTTTTAGCCCTGTGTTGGAAACAACTTACTTGAAGGACAAGAAGGCCCCCCCTCTCCATTAACAACAATGTAAGGTTATGAAACAGCAATTTTTCTCCTAAAGCTCGACTGCCTACTTGCTGTTCACAAGAACAGAAGAGGGTAGAGAAATAACCTAGCTTTCTCCACTTCCTCTGACTTTCAAGCAGCACATTAATATGGCTAGTTAGTACTTTCCAGTTTATGTCATCAACATTGTAAATTCAGTAGCTTAAGTCTCACAGTGATTTTGGTATAAGCTTTTAATCTTAGTAATGATTCCTTGATCAGCTGTGTCCCTTCCAATTCAGAGGTCATTGGAGGTCCCTGTTGAGAACTCCGCAGCTGTTCCAGTTCAGTTCATGTATATTTATTTACATGGCTTTTGAACCACATTTGGGTATGCAGGATAACAGCTCCTTTTAGAGGTTGGTGTTCCACATCATTTCCTGCAAGTGAAGCGGGGCTGGGAGAAAACCAGACCAAAGCACAGTGTGTCGATGGTGCTTGAGATGCGACTGGCATCCTGCTTTAACTACCCCCAGGTTAATGGCAGGCCTGCCAGAGCCTCTTTGTTGTTTTCAAAAAGGCCAATTGGAAACAAAAAACCATTTTCCAGGTAGGATATCATTTTTTTGGCAAAGACAGGACATTTAGACAAGGAAATCAAAATGATCCACTGAAAAGTGAAAAATTCAGTCAAACTGTTCATTTGGCCTCATTCTGAGCCCAGAATAAAATGTACTTGCTTGAAACATCCAGCTAAAAGGGCTTGCATGTAGATATATGAATAAAAAGACTTCATAGTGATCAGTTTCATGTCATAGCTGAAGTGCAGTTAAATACCCTTTTTGAAAAAATGTGTGAAAAACTCGTGGTATCAAATGGCACATAAATATATTTTAAGGATTAACATGTTTCTCTTAGGAACTTGAAAGTGTATAGCCACAAGATTCTAGTTGTGACAAGGACATTGCAGATCACCTGGGTCAATCTCCTAAATTTATAGATGATGGAAATAAGGATTCAAGAGGGAAATTCCTTGTGGACATGCACACAGCAGGTTAGTGGCAGAGTGAAGATGAAATTCCAGGCTGTGATTCGAGTATTGGTACACCCCTCCTTCAGAGAAGGCAATGGCACCCCACTCCAGTACTCTTGCCTGGAAAATCCCATGGATGGAGGAGCCTGGTAGGCTGCAGTCCATGGGGTCGCTAAGAGTCGGACACGACTGAGCGCCTTCACTTTCACTTTTCACTTTCATGCATTGGAGAAGGCAATGGCAACCCACTCCAGTGTTCTTGCCTGGAGAATCCCAGGGACGGGGGAGCCTGGTGGGTTGCCGTCTATGGGGTCGCACAGAGTCAGACACGACTGAAGCGACTTAGCAGCAGTAGCAGCACACCCCTTCTTCATTTTAAAACTATAGATAGATTGGTGGTAAATTTCATATTTCTGCCCTAATTTAGGGAGACTGTAGAGTAGACAGCTCCTCTGTCCATGGGATTCTCCAGGCAAGAATACTGGAGTGGGCTGCCATGCCCTCCCCAGGGGATCTTCCTGATTCAGGGACCGAACCCACACCTCTTACATCTCCAGCATTGGCAAGCAGGTTCTTGCCAATGGTACCACTAGTACCACCTGGGAAGCCCAGGTGAAGGGTACCTTTGACCTTGTTACTTCTAAATCAGTCCTTAGAGGAAGTTCCCTGGCATTCCAGTGTTTAAGAATCTGCCTTGCAATGCAGGGGACATGGGTTTGATCCCTGGTCAGGGATCAAATTTAGGGAAACTGTAGAGTAGTTCCCTGATCAGGGAATTAAGACAACTAAGCCTATGTGCTGCAACAAAAGAAAGATCTGGCATAATGCAACCAAGATCCCACAAGCCACAACTAAGACCTGAAGGAGCCAAATACATAAATAAATATTTTTTAAAAATTAAAAAAAAGAAATAAAGGAGTCCTCAGAATTACCACATTCCCTTGTGATTGAAGTCTTTTTTTAAAAAATGGTCATTAAATGTTGGACTGGAAGTCAGCAGCAGGCAAAATATTTTCAAACCTCTATCAGTTGATGCTAGAGCCCAAATGATAATAAAACTTCTCTGTGATTATATTGTGTCGCTGGGAAGAAATATAATTTGATTTATAAAAATTCAATTTAGGGAACTCTTCTGGAACCTACTTGCATAAAGCCAGGCACATCTGCACAGCAGTAACAACATGCAGAAGCACTTCTGTTGAAAAAATGTCTTCTGGGAAAGTGGAAAGAATGTATACAGTCTTAGCCTCAAGCTGGGGAAGCAAATTTCAGAATATTTCCTGAACAAAGGCTAGTAAGCATGAGGTGTGTCATGTTTGATCATTAGGTAGTCGACTGAAAAAAAGTAACAGACACAGAGACAGCAAGCGCAGTCAGATACTCCGTGCAGTGCTTGCAGAATTGGGGTCCTTGTATTTGCTTTCAGATTCTCACTCCACCTTCCTACAGTTATCCACAGAATGACCTCAGGGATGCCCAGCTGGATTTTATCTCATCTTTTTCCATTAGCTCCCCCATCCTGCCACCAGCTTTTCTTTACCTTAGTGATCAATAGTGAGATATCTTTCTATGAAAAATAACAAAGCCCTCAGCATTGCCATTCTTCTAGAGGCTGTGGCTGGCTCAGCCTCAGGCCAGGAAGTCAGTGTTATGGCTATTGATTTAATTACAGCTTGGGGCAGTAGGGGGAGAGAGAAGCTTATTGTGTTGCTATTAGATGAGGAACTAGTTTCCCTGACTAATCTGGAGCCTGAGTACTAACCTGAATAATTGATACAGAAGCGAGAAATGGAGATACTCATATTCTTGCCTGGAGAATTCCATGGACAGAGGAGCCTGGCATGGGGTCACAAAGAGTCGGACGTGAGTGAATTTCACAAATTGGGGGGAAAGATGAGATTCATGTGTTGTGTCCAGTGGATCCTCTGATCATGGTGGTGGTGGTTTAGTCACTAAATCATGTCTGACTCTTGCAATCCCACGGACTATAACCTGCCAGGCTCCATGGGATTCTCCAAGCAAGAATACTGGAGTGGGTTGCCATTTCCTACTCCAGGGGATCTTACCTGCGACAGTAACTAAGCTCATTAATGTTTAACTTACAAAGTACGCCATGACTATTTTTCTTTGGAAAGAAAAGTAAAACCAGATACTTTTGACTGTCCTCTTAAGACCACTAGGTCTAGCCAGTAGAGAATGTGGGTAGAGAAAGCACTATTTGCTTTTTTGGGGCACCAGAGTGCCAGAGGGAGCCGAGCTGTGTTCCCTTGAGCTGAATTTATGGGGAGTATATCCCCAGAGAGGCATGTTCAGAGGAAAAAAAAAGCCATGATCAAATGCTAAGGAGATTCAGGTGAGAATGATCTCTGAAGGTGTCATGGAACTGGTTTATTTGCAGCTGAGTTTGCTGAGAAAGAAAAGTCCTATCACACCTGTGGGTCTCCAGCCCTCTATCGATACCTGAGGGGAATGAAGTGATCCTGAGGCTTGGACTAGTTCTAACGGGACGTGCATCCTGTTTTAATAACCACCTTTTACTGTGATTCATCTGTGCTAGGCAGTAGGCTAAGCACTTTGCACACCTCATTTCATTTAATTCTTAACCCAAAGAAGGAGCCAATATAGACATTCCTGTTTTAATACTGAGGAAGCTGCAACCCAGGACACAGTTGAGATTGGCCTCTGTCCTCCCTGACTTTCAAGTTCTCCTCATTTCTG
Organism: Cervus canadensis; assembly: GCF_019320065.1. NCBI lineage: Eukaryota > Metazoa > Chordata > Mammalia > Artiodactyla > Cervidae > Cervus > Cervus canadensis. The sequence continues at coordinate 120,151,765 of NC_057419.1, forward strand.
GCTGGAGGGTCCTCATGAATACCAGATGACACTGTGACAGACATGAGCCATCCTCAGCATTGGCCTCATGTGGATTTGTTTCCTACAAGACTGCTGACATCCAGTAACTCATTAATGGCTATCGTCTGAGATTCTGGGTTACTTGATTAAAAATTCTGAGCTCACAGAGAACAGAACCCCATTAGAAATGAACTGGGAGCACAAATACTTCACTTAGGAGATGAGGAGGTCAGGCTTGGGTGGAAAAAGGTTTAAGTTTGAAGACATTGGGAAGGCATATCAATCAGCTTACCGTAACTGCTAGAACCCAAACTTCCCGCATCTCATTGGCATTCCACCTTCAAAGGACATGTCTTTTACATGTCACTGGCTAGTGCAGAACCACAGTAGAAATCTGCTCCACTCAGACATCAGCATCTTAGTGTCTTTCCATGTAGCAGATTTCTCTTTAGGCCCTGGACATCTTTCTGGCATTTAAAGGATGGGAACACAACAGGCACATCCACTTTTCAGGTTTTTGACCCAGAAGTGACCAAAATCACTTGCCCATTGGTGCAAATTAGTTCCACAGTCTGTGTAGATGCTGGGAATTTGGAGAGTAGAGTCTAGTGGTTTCCTCAGGAAGAAGAGAAGGGCATCGAGTTTAATGGACACACATGGTCTTCTCTGCCACCCCCCCCCGACACATACCCACCCCCTCCACCACCCCTCCCCACACACGGCATAGAGTAGCCAGCACAAAGACAAAGGACTGCCTATAATAACCATTCCATGAATCCTTTCTGTTTTCAGGTCAGGGTCTTGGAAGGTATGTGTAATTGTAGGGCCTCAGTTTGATCCAACTCTTGGTGGCACCACTGACATTATAGTTTGTATATGTGTGGTGTCTTCTTGAGTACAGCCATGTGTCTTTGTTTTTAAAAAAAGGATTTGGGGTTGGGTGGTTTTCTTCGGAAATATAGATTGTCCGAGCAGAACCCTCAAACTTCTTCAAACATGAAACCAGAAGGCAGAATACAGAGATAGAGCACACTGGTGTTACAGTGACAGGATTTGATTTAAGACCAGTGAGACAGATGGTGGTGTGTTTTCTTAGAAGCAAACCAGGAAACAACAGATTTGCAGACAAATTTTAACTGCCTTCATTCTTCTAATGCCCCACAGGAGCACCGCAAACCACTGTGAAGCATAATGCCTCCTGAAGGCAGCTGTCCCTCAAATGTGTTCTTTACCGTCTATTTAGAGGAAGGTGAAGCCTGCAGCGATAATTCCACCCTTAAGATTACTGAAATTTTGACCTTTACTCTGGCCTCTGAGCAACTGGAATTGATCATATCTCTAAGAGAAGTCTTTTGAAAAAAGCATAGGAGAATTTAGAAATCAGTTTGATTTACTTGCTGGGGGCTGATGAGGATAGTTTCTGTCCTAGAAACGCACTCTGAAATGCAAGCATGGACAAATTCATACATACATGCAAATTATAGAAACACTTTCCTCCTTAGATCAGCTTTAATCCTGTTGGATATTTTAGCTGAATAATTGCTCACCTTAGGGCCACAAGGGAATACAGAAGCATGACTCCCAAATCATTTTCTTTTCCTTTCTGTTTGGCCTATACCCTGGGGGATTGTCTAAACCTGCCCCAGATAAAGCCTGCACAACTGGTATATGGCACCTTACTTCTCATGAAGTTGAGACACCATGGTCTCACGTTGGCTCATGGGGATTGCAGCCATCCAGCCACAGGATTCCTCCCAATGAATAAATATATAAATATACTGGCTGTTGACTAGAGGAAGTCTGTTTATAAATATATATATATATATATATATATATATATATAGGTTTGTGAGTTCAATGATCAACTCATTCCACCTTGCTTCCTGTTCACTTGGCAGGCTGTGGAATAGGGCATATGTTGAAACAGCTGTTGTTGGGGGCAGGCCAAGGTAGTGAGGTGCTTTGTAGGTTCTTGTAGAAGTGCCCCAAAGATAGACTACCATGACTCCGCCCAGGCCTCTTCATTTTATTTTCCGTCATAATAGCTTCTCAAGTAGGCTTATAGCCTTAACCTCACCTTTCCAATCTATTCTACACAATAAAGCCTGGTTACCTTTCTTTTTTAAAAATTTATTATTTATTTTTGACTGCTCTTTATCACAGGGCACAGGCTTTTTCTAGTTGCAGAGCAAGCTCTTGGGTGTGTGGGCTCTAGGGAGTGGGCCTAGTTGCAGAATGTGGAATCTTATTTCCCCAACTAGGCATCAAACCCGGGCCTCTGCATGGAAGCATGGAGTCTTAGACACTGGACCACCAGGGAAGTCACCCGATTATCTTTCTTAAAGAACAGTTCTACTTCTGCTATTCTTCTGCTTAAAATTCTTAAATGATCCTAATTTCCAAAATAATAATGCCAAATTCCTTAGTTCCACACATAAGGCTTTCCATGTTTGGGCCTCTAATTACTTTTTCAGTTATACTTTTCTACTACTCTTAATAACAAACTGGAACCTGATCATAATATACCCAGACATTTCTTGCTTATACTGCTTGCTCTAGAATCACCTTCTCTCTTCCCCTCTCCTAGTCACTGCCTGTGAAATCTACTCATTTATCAAGTTTTAGATCAAATTTGACCTGATCTTTTAAGTTTCCCTGACTCTAAGTAAAAGGAAATAGTTCTGTGTGTCCAGAGCATGTTACTGTTACCCATATTAGACATTTGTATTATTGTGCCTCAAGTGTTAGTTTGTTATTTGCAAGTCTGTCACCACTTATCTGTGGGAGACCCTCAATGACCAAGGTGTGTCTTTTTCATCCATGGATCTTCCATAGCACATGGCACACCGGCTGGCAGAGAGGAGGTGAGTGAGAAATGTTTGTTGACCTGCCTGCTAATGCAGGAGATGAAAGAGACCCGCGTTCAATCCCTGGGTCAGTAAGATCCCCTGGAGGAAGGCATAGCAACCCGCTCCAGTATTCCTGCCTGGAGACTCCCATAGACAGAGGAACTTGGCAAGTTATGGTCCATGGGGTCAAAAAGAATTGGATACAACTGAAGCGACTTGGCACACACAGATACAAAAGGGAATAATAATAGCAGTTACTGAAAGGGCTATTGTAAGGGTGAATGAGTTACTATGGAGAAAACAATTAGTAAGTGCTTACACTTTTAGTTATTATTATCTTATAAGAACACAGCCTAAGATAATGTGGCCCGGTGTAGCAAACAAAGGCAGAAACTGACAAGGTACACATTTTTGTCCTGACTGCCACTTACGCACCTTGGTCAACATATATAGCCTCTCCTAATCTTAGTTTCCTAACTATGAAATGAAGTGTAGAACTAAATAATGTTCCTTCCACCTCTAAAATGCTAGTGTTCAATACTGAATACAAGATTCTTTTCCACTAGAAGAGGGCTTATTAAAAAAGGTAAAAAAAGGTGAGGAATGTAATTCACATCTACCAAGAGAGATGTTTCCTCTCCTCCTTTCATTGGCTTGTGATAATCAGAAAAAAATCAAATGTGTAGCAGTTTGCTTTGGTGCCTCCTATCTTGATTTTCCATCTGTCTTCCCATCACAGTTTCACCAGTCTTCAAGAAAATGAAAGCCCTCAAAACAAGGATCCTTAAAGGCCACTGGTTGCAAAATAGCAGAGGTGATGGTCTGGTGCTGAGATTTAGCTCAGTGCAGCTTTACTGGGAGATCCTTTCATGTAATTAAAAATGCAGTCTATCCAAGGAGATAGCAATCTCCTTTGTGGAGAGAAAGCTTTTATTAACTAACCCGTTAATTGATGTGAAGTTCTAAAACAACTTTCTTTCTGAGACCTGTGAAACAATATTGAAGTGAGCTTGAATGCAGTTACCATTTCCAAAAATTTAATAACATCCTGTTATCAGCCCCAAGAAGAGAGACATGCACATCTCAATGATTCGTTGGTCCTATTTTCAATTTAGTTAGTCCTCTGACAACTCTCTCCTTCTACCATCTCCACTCCCTGTAGGAAAAATAAGGTCAAAGAGATGTATGTTTTCAGAGTGTTTACCACCCCTTGGGTGTTTAAACTAGGCTGATTGACTTGTGAACTATCTCCTAAGGGCTCACAAAGGTTGATTCAGAGTCACTGCAGCTGGGCATAGCTCCAGCTTTCCTGTGCAAGGTGTAGGACTAAGTAAAAAGGCTTGAAGGTAAGGAAGTGACCTTTGGTGAAGAACATATTTCACCATAAATGTATTATGGTGGGAAGCTATTAGGATTCTATTTTTGTAGCTGAAAAATGGCCAAATATCACAGTTTCATATGGGTTAACCTAATAACAAATCTGGACTCAGATACATACCATTGGCTAATTAGCATGGAAATATACATCCACGCTATTGGTCAACAGTCTTGAGTATTGTGGAAAGAGATTTGAAGGGAAGATTTAATGAAATCTTCTCTAATATTTGTTCATAAGGATATCTGTTCATATAACCTGCTTCTTTCTTGCCATTTCCTTCCTTAATTTTTTTTTTCTTTCTGTTACTTTCCCATTTATTTCTCTCCTTTTTCTCTATTGTGTCACTCTCTGGTTGTCAAAAGGATAAAATGAGATTATATATATATAAAACATTTAGTTTTGTGTCTAGTATGTATTAAACAGTCTATTGGGTTGGGCAAAAATTTCGTCCAGGTTTTTCTGTAACGTCTTACAGAAAAACCTGGACGAACTTTTTGGCCAGCCCAATATTTTAGCATTATTTTCTCCTCTCCTTTTTCCTTTCATGTTTTATTTCTTCCTGAAATGTTCTTACTATTTTTCCCTTCCTCTCATTCTCGTAAGTATTGAACTCCATTTTTTTAGCACTGCTAGTTTGTCTCAGCCCCTGGACAGCTCCAGCAAATACTTGAAAACTTGGACCCTCTGTGATACATTCTTTATTCACTTTCCTGTAGCCTTGCCTCTATCTGGAAGTCAGAGAGAATGATTTTTCTGAAGTGCAAATATGACCATATAATTCTCAGCCATAAACCTTCCTGCAGTATATAGGCCTCAATTCTCATCATGAAATACAAGGTCTTCCACAATATGTCTGCTATCCTCATCAAACTACAGCTGTGTCACTGAAATAATCTATAAAAAATAGGTCACCTAGATGTGCTTGTTCCCTAAACACACACTCTCTGGTTTTTCTGAATCATGGTGTGTCCTTTCTGAGACTTGTACTGCCACCATCTCTTGCAGCCGTCACGATCCGGCCACAAATCCCTGCCCAACTCCCTTATCCAGACTTGGTACTTCTTTCATTTTTGCTCCCACAGAATTTTGTGCAAGTTACTATTACAGTGCCTATTGTACTCTTATTATGGATCTTCCCAAATAGACTGTGAACACCTAGGAACCAAGCTTTGTTTTGCTCCTGATATTTTTGAGTCCTTTAACTAAGCCTGTCCCTCAACAAATAAATATATTCTATTTCTAAAAATAGTCTTCCACTAGTCTCGATAAGATTTATGTTTAGAGTTTATGTGCACATAGCTTATATTATCTGTCAACTTTGGTGTATTTGTCCAATTGCAGACAACCCCAAAGAAAAGTTGCATAATGGTGCTTATTGAACAGCTTTGAAAATGGGCCAGTAATTCTAGTTTATACAGGGTGCTACTGCATGAAGAGCTAGGGATAGACAAAGAAGACCTTTCAAGTCCTTGCTCAGCCTTAGGGTTCTATTTTTTTTTTTTTAGTTCTACCAGTTTATTGCTACCAACCCATCTCCCTCCACCCTCATGCATGCGTGCTCAGTCATGTAACCCCATGGACTGCAGCCTGCCAGGCTCCTCTGTCCATGGACTTTTCCAGGCAAGAATACTGGAGTGGGTTGCCATTTCCTTCTCCACTTAGGTTCTATTTAATAAGCAGTTAGAGTTTGTAAATCTTGATAAGCACTTGAAATTTTTGACCAATTATTCTTTTGATTACCTTTTTCTCAAGATTTTTGATGATACGATAAAAAATGATATGATAAAGATTAAGAATCTTTTTATGTGTTTCTGACTGAGAAGAGGGCATGGATGAAGGAGAGTATTTTGTTTTCCAGGTTTGCTCACACAATGGCCTCCCTTTCAGATTTGAAGGACTGCCTTTATAGTCTTTGGTTTCACATCTGTGCCATTACCTGGCAGGCCTGCAATCAATTTTTCAGTGGAAATTAAACAGAATCTCCACTCTGTGAGGACTTAAGGAAATAACCCTAAGAAAAAGAGCTGTAAACCTTTGGATCAACACATTTCATAGCTGATATATACAGAGATCCCTGGATTTTAAAGATTCTTTATCTATATGCAGGCTTGGTGGCAGTCGTCACTGATATCAGTAGAAGGCAATAAATCAGAATTCATTTCTGCAGGAAATAATGAGGAAAAGAGCTGGGAACAGGAAGAAAGACTTATCCATTTATCCAGGAGAGATTACACAATGACCGTGGAAGCCTGGTCACTGAGGCAAACAGCTGAAGGCAGTGGGAGACAAAATCAGAGAAGAGGAAGTATACATGTTTATCTCCTAACCAGGGAACAATGAAAGGGGAAAAACGAGAAATTAGAAGCTGGAAACATAGGGGTGGAAAAGGCCCACCAAGTCTCTTGATTTCAAAGTTAGCTTCAAGGTGAATTTTTCTAATTAACTTTGAGTGTCTCTAAGGATCTTGGCACACACAGTAACCCAGGCAACCTTAAGGATGCATTTGTCTCAAAGAGAGTATGGCTGACTCCCAGAGAGACACTATTAAGTTTGAATGAGAGCTGTTTGAATGAGATCTCGTCTCATCTGAGAGACTTCTCTAAATAGGTGAGGCTGATATTTGCTTGAAATGAGTTACCCTAGGTAATCACAGAGGCTTCCCACGTAGTGCTAACCCATCTGTCAATGCAGGTGACATAAAAGAAGTGGGCTTGATTCCTGGGTCAGGAAGATTCACTGGAGGAGGGCATGGCAACCCATTCTAATATTCTTGCCTGGAGAATCCCATGGACAGAGAGCCTGATGGACTACAGTCCATGGGGTTGCAAAAGAATCGGACATGACTGGAGCGACTTAGCACACACGCAGGGAATCATGAGATCCCAGCCTGTCTTTGCTCTATCATTAAGCAGCTGTGTGAGCTTGGATGAGTCACTTCTCTTTCTTTTTTCTTGCCTCTAGAAATGAAGAATATTTGACTCTGCTGTATATGCTTTGAGATTGGTCATGAGAATCAAATGAGCTGGCATTGAAAACTAAGCTTACAGAGGCTTTTGTCAGGGTCCTGAGTTCAGATCCAGGGATTTAGGCTCTATTGGCACTATCTAGAAGTGATGCTTTTTCTGCAGAAAAAATACCAGAGGACCATCACAGACAGACCTGTAGCTACAGCCTCAATCCCTTTATCTGCAGGCTGACAGCAAGGTGACCAGTGGTGTGTATACATTTTTTTAAATGTTAGAAATGCTCAAGCCATGCATTTCCTATGGTATTGATTACAAAAGGATTATGCAGCTCAAAGGTCAGGACTGTGTTCTCTGTGCACATTCTGTATGGTTCCAGGGGAAATAAAACAGAAACAAACCAACTCAGTAGCCTCAAAGCTATGCTAATCCCAAGAGTCAAAGTCATTGTAAATACACAGCACAGAGTGAGCTGCCAGAAGTAAGGGGAGGGGTGTCTGGAGATGTTGACATTTTGCTGAACAAAGAAAATAATGGGTTGTCTGTCCTTTGTAGACAAAAATGGCGTACTTTGGGTCCAGTAGCAATATTCTTTGAGTTTTTCTCTAGTAGTCAGGGTGGATTTGCCCTGAGCAATGCTTATAATCTCACTTAAGCCAAAGTCCATCTTCCTGAGGTGTCTCACTGATCTGAGTGTAGGATTCCATCTGTAGCCTGGGTTATTGCTCTCACTATAGCTATTGGAACAGGTTTTCTCTGTATATGTCAAACTTCTGTTTTAGCTTTCTTTATTTAGTTTCTGACAAAATGAGCTAACTAGCTCAGTCCAAATGAAACAGTATGCTATGAAATGTTTTCTATGTAGATACCTAAACATATATACATTAAGAAATGTATTAGTACAACTTTTCAATGCCTATGCTCAAACTCAGGTGCACGCACAGGTAAGTGTGTGTATGTATTCATTGGTGCACTGTTTAGGGCCATCTGTGATGCCAGAGGAAATATTAGCTATGGAAATACAAAATAACAGAAATCAAGTAAATAAATAACAGGAAGCAAAGATGCAAAGATGAGAAAAATTCTCAGTTTTCCAGTACTTTTTACCTGTGTGCCATGTACTAAAATGATCCCAACATGGCTAATATGGTAGATCATAGGAATATTTTGGTGATATTTTTTTCAGGAAATGATTCTCTCCACTCAGGTTATGGATGAACTTGGTTTACTTACTGGACAATTATGTATTTCTTGTTGTTAAAATTTATATCCCTCCGCTGACTTAAGGTATCAAAAATATGTTACAGAGAGATATACTTGGAGATATTTCACTGGAATGCTGTTAAACAGTGAATTTTGTTTACTAACAGCACACATACTTCAAGCACAGGTAGTGTTTATTGGCATTAGTTAGATCACACTGAAACCCTAGTATTATTTGAACTTCATCTCTACCATCCCAGTCAGGGCTGGCCTTACTAATTTGTGGACCAAGGTCCTGGAAATCTCTCAGTCTTCCATGAAGCACTTAAAAATGTTACTGGTTGGTGGGGGTCCCTAACATCACGGGCTGGAAGTGTTGCTGTGTCCCAGCAACACTGGGTGAAGCCGACTGTGGGGTGAGCATATCTCCACTGATCACTTGGATTTGGCTCTTATGCTAAGTCGCTTCAGTCGTGTCCGACTCTGTGTGACCCCATAGACAGCAGCCCACCAGGCTCCCCCATCCCTAAGATTCTCCAGGCAAGAACACTGGAGTGGGTTGCCATTTCCTTCTCCAATGCATGAAAGTGAAAAGTGAAAGTGAAGTCGCTCAGTCATGTCCGATTCTTAGTGACCCCATTGACTGCAGCCCACCAGGCTCCTCCGTCCATGGGATTTTCCAGGCAAGAGTACTGGAGTGGGGTGCCATTGCCTTCTCCGTTGGCTCTTATAACAACAACAAAAAATGTTTTTGGTTAAAAAGAGGGGAATATATGTATACGTGTGTATAGCTGATTCACTTTGCGTTCAGTAGAAGCACACTGTTGTGAAACAACTCTACTCCAACAAAAATTAAAAAAATAAAGTATATATATAACAGGTTAAATTAGGCCCAGGACAGGGCTCAGGAATGGTGTACACTCTGTGTTGATGTGGAAGACCTAGAACCAGTGCCCTACTTCTTTTTGTCCTCCAAATGAATCTATGGAATTCCCATTTCAGAAGCTGCTGCTCCTCCTCTACCCTTTAGGCACATGGGCAGCCCCTGGGACTGAGGTCCACATTAACATTTCAGAATGGCAGTCTCTTTGCATTCAGACATCTTCGGAAGTAGGCAGAGATCTTCAGGGAATTTTAGAGTGTCTTCGTAGTCTAGGGTGGACTTTTTTTTTTTTTTTTGTCTCACTGGGTGTTCATTCTTGTAAACAGGGGTTTCCCTTGTGGAGCTTGGGCTCTAGATGAATGGGCTTCAGTAGTTTCCCCCTGCAGTGGAAGCAGAGTCTTAATTACTGGACCACCAGGGAAGTCCCAGAATTAGCAGCATTTCTATACACTAATAATGAACTATCTGAGAAGGAAATTGGGAAAGCTATCCCATTTATGGGCTTCCCTGGTGGCTCAGATGGTAAAGAATCCTCCTGCAATGCGGGAGACCTGGGTTTGATCCCTTTTTTGGGAAGATCCCCTGGAGGAGGGCATGGTAATCCTCTGCAGTATTCTTGCCTGGAGAATCCCATGGACAGAGGAGCCTGGTGGGCTACAGTCCATGAGGTCACAAAGAGTCAGACATGACTGAGTGACTAAGCACAGCACATCCCATTTATAATACAATAAAAAGGAATAATATTCTAATAATAAGTTTTTTTTTAATGTAGTAAAAATATATGGCTTCTGGATTGAGTTATATTTAGGCTTTCCTCACTTAAGCTTATAAATGTAGTATTGAATGTTTTGTTCTAGTTTTTTGTGCTTTATTTTACATTTTAATATTTTATCCACTTGAAGATTATCCTGATGTATATATCAAGTATGGTTCGAACTTATTTTTTCCAAAGGACTATATAATTCTTTTAAAATAAATTATTGAATAATATTCCTTTCCCTCCATGCATTTTAGCTTATTTCTAGACTTTATGTTCTATTTCAATGATCTGCCTATTTATACACCTGTGTTATATCTTTAGTTATTGTGGCTTTCTAATGACTTCAAATATCTGATAGGTCTGTCTTTCACTCATTTTTTGGAATTATTTTTTTTAATTCTCCCCTGGGTAGTCTTGTTTAATTTTATATGACTTCTAGAAACTGCTTGTCTAATTTTTCCTGCCCCCAAATGCTAATTTTATTCAGATGTGCTAAAATGAACATAGGAAAAGTTTAATGATGTTAAGTATGCATGTCTAAAAAATTTTATATATGCAAGATTTTGGAATTTTACCTTTTTTTGCATTTCCTCTAAAATGGTCTGTTCTTTAGCAATCTGGACCATTTTTAAGTTATTTTATTTTTAGGGGCATGGATAGGAAAGCTTTGAAAACTTTTCCTAATTCTTCAGTGAAAACCAATTTTTTTTTTGTTTTTTTTTTCCTATGCCTTCTAATGTCAGTTTTGATAAATTATACTTTTATAGAAAATTACTTCATCCTTGCCTTCATATTTATGTGTATAGTGGTTTCATAATTTACAATAATTAAAACTTTTAGTAATTATTTCCAGAACATACTCCTATAGTTCAGTGGTTTAACACAATAAAAAATGTGTCCTATATGCTTGTTAAGGGCCCAGATCCTTTCCATGATGTGGCTTTACAACTTACTAGGGCCTTTGAGTCCTCCAGAAGGTCATCTACTATCTATTGACAATTATAGGAAGAAAGAGGGAAGACACATGGGAAGATTCTGTCCATCAGGACTAGGTGTGGTGTACATCAATTATACCCAAATTCCATTGTTCAGAACACAATCACATGCTCATATCTCATTGCAAGTAAGTCTTGGAAGTGTAGCCTAGCATTTTGTCCATAAAGGAAAGGAAGCAGATTTTTGTGAACATTTTGCCGTTTCTGCTATACCAGTTTCTCTAAAAATGGAATTTGTAAAGTTTTTTAGTTTGATTTCAAGCTCCAGTTTTTCTCCCTCTAGCTGAGTGACCCTATACGAGTTGTGTAATAGAGTATAATAATGGAACCTACTGCAAAGTGTTGTGAAGAATCCGTGAAAGAATTAGTGTGAAGTTCTTAATCTTGGAGTTGGCAGTATTATTAGCATTAGTAATAATAATAACATCATGTTGGCAAGTAGAGCACAGGTTGGTCTTTGAAAAGTAAGAGGCATGAAAGTACAACAAACTAGTGAATAAAACAAAGCAATAGCAGACTCACAGATACAGAGAACAAGCTAGTGGTTACCAGTGGGGAGAGGAAAGGGGGAGGAGCAAGATAGGGATAGGGAGGAAAAAGGTTATTATGGGATTATATGAAATCATGTGTGTGAAACTTATGACAATTGTAAAGCAGTATAGAATTTAAAGAATCTTTCATTCAATAAGAAATTAAATTTTAAAAGTCAATGTGAAAATTAAAAAAAAATAAGTTAGTGGTACGAGAGGTAGATACTGTTTGGGTTTGGGTTGTGATAGACAACTGCTCACTCAGAATTAACAATTACAGGGGGCAGTAGTTTTCTGTAAACCTTTAGAGCATTTACCAGTATAGTAGGCTTTCTTTTAGCCTTCAGGGAGCTGTGATACTCCCATGTAATCTGGTTCAAGTCTTACTTTTGAGCTGTAAGTTCTGGAAAATCTCTATAATTGCTGCTACTTGATGCTAGGCCATGTTTCTTCCTATGCCACTCCACAGGAGCCCTCTAGATAAGAACATTCTCAAGTTACCATTTCTTTTACCTGACCATTATGGAATAAGACACATGGTACTCACTATCATATCATATCCCTTCCATCCTTTAAGCTCTGACTACAGCGACATCTCCAGTATATTGTCTTGATTAGTTACATGGTTATTCTTCCCCTCACCCACTAAGGGCTGTACTTTTTCCCAGAAAATATAAATCACTTGTCTTTCCAATTATATATTTTCTGGTTCTTGAAGAGGGAGGGACCTTATTTTTATATTTATGTGCTTAGACAAAAGTCAGATTTTCTGGTTCTCAGGAATGGATAAAGGAGCTTTTCTGTTTTCTTCATGTGCGAGTGTTCTCAGTCATGTCCAATTCTTTGTGACCCCATGAAGTATAGCCTACCAGGCTACTCTTTCCATGGGATTTTCTAGGCAATAATACTGAAGTGGGTTGCCATTTCCTTTTCCAGAGCATCATTCTGACTGAGGGATTGAACCGCATCTCCTGTGGCTCCTGCATTGGCAGGCAGATTCTTTACCAGGCAGGCAGAGCCACCAGGGAAGCCATTGTTTTCTTCATGTCCCCTCTGAAGTTCCTAAAATTGATTTTTCACATAATGGTCACTTGAGGCAACTTGAGTAATTAACCAGTCATTTCATTATATCCCCTAGAGTACTACCAGGTCCCTCAAGGAAAGATGCTAAATCAGTTCTTGTGCTTCCTATTTCTTCTCTAGAGGAGGGAGGGCTGATAAGAATCAAGAATTCGCAGGAAAGTTTCTCAGATTTATTAACAAGGCTCCTATAAAGTGATGCTGATTTTGGTCATGTGCCTTATCAACATTCTGGAAGATAGACAAGAGATTTTTTTGGCACCAGAAGACCTTGCAAATGAGCAACACTGTGTGTAAGTGTGAGGTCACTGTCTGGGTCAGAAACCACAAGGGGTCAGAGGAAATGTTGAGAATTGGCTCCCATAACACTTAAACAAGCTCTGTTCTACTTGAGTAGTTCCAAGAAATAGAGCAATAGGACTTGGCAATTGTGTTAGTGAAAAGGGTTTGACGGTCTCACAGGGCAGTCAGGGGTTGAGGTTAAAGATGCTTGAGGAATAGCACTTAACATGCTGTTAATTGGGTAGTGGGGGAGGAGGTAACTTGTTAGTTCAGAAAGACATGGTGTTTTTGTTTTTTGGCCAAACCACATGGCTTGTGGGATCTTAGTTCCCCGACTAGGGATTGAACCTGCACCCTCGGCAGTGAAAGCCCAGAGTCCTAACTACTAGACAGCTAGGGAATTCCCAAAACATGGTGCTTTTAACACAAGAAGAGAATTTGGTCTGCACCAAGTTGTGTGGTAAAAAGCAGTGTGTTTCTCTTCTGGGTTATGCAATATTTCTCACCCAATAGATTGGCAAGTAGCCATCTTGGATCTCTTCAGGCAAGCAGAGCAATGGCAAATTTCTTGCAGGAGTGTCATTGTGTCCTTTATAAACTAAGTTGCCATTTCATGCCATTGTAACTGCAGTTCAGCTGATATGTACTGAGTGGACCTTGTACTCCACTCTGTGAGGTGACAGGGATCCAGCAGTTTGAAGAAAAGGAGACGTGACCTCTGCTACCCAAAAAGCAGACACACAAATGACTGACCACACATATAACACTATGAGTTGTGGCTCCTGTAGGGGAAAGGTGTTGTGGCAGTGATAGGTCATGTCTCCCCCTGTAGTCATCAATAACCTTTCTAGTTTATAAAATAATAATTTTTTGTCTCTAAAAGTAAGACAGGGTAAAGTTTTAGAAATATATAAAATGAAACAAAGGAAATCATTCATAATCCTAAATCAGGGATAATTGCTGTTAATATTTCTGTGAATTTCCTTCATTATTATTTGCATTGTAGAGACATATGTAAACATATAAAGTTGATGCACTATATATAAAATTCCAATCCTGCCTTTTCTTAGTAAGTTAAAATCATTTCTCTATGTCATTAAAGCACTATAAATTTCATACTAAATGCTGAATGGTATGACATTGTGGATATATCATATTTTACTCAACTCTTCTCTGACATTCAAAGGGTATATATTTTTCAAATGATGGTGATAGATAAACAATTGAGTTTGGCTATGTCATTATTGTGCTCTAAATTACCTAATTGACCATAAGAAAAATTGAGAGGGAGAAAGGGAGGGATGCAGGAGAGAGCAGAGGGGAGAGAGGGCAAAGAGTGGGAGACAGAAAGTGTGTGTGTGTGTGTGTGTGTGTGTGTGTGTGTGAGAGAGAGAGAGAGAGAGAGAGAGAGAAATACAGAGAGGTGGGGGGTGGGGAGGGAGAGCTGGGCCTAATGAAAGACATGACAGTGAAACCATGTAGATCTGGTTTAACTTGCTTCTGTGATATACTGCCTGGGATACATGCCCTCATGATCTCCTTTGATGACCACCTGCCAATCAGAGACCTTGCATTACAGTATTATGATCTCAACATCAAAACCTCATGGATATTGGTGGCTGACATTAGGGGCATAGTATTTCTCCTTGGAAGTGGTTCTGAGACTTCATAATGTTTGGAAGTTTGCCTTTGGTGGGATCTTAAAGACCACTGAGTCAAAGTTAGTCATCAAAAATGTCTGGGAACTATAGTGTGTAGGTAAGAGGGCAGGGGAAGCTAAAGAAAGATCTTTCCCTTTCCTTGACTGGGAGATGAGATTGCTATGGAGTTTGAGGTCATATAGACCATGGGACTGCCTTCACTTCTGACACCAAATGCGACTTTGAGGGGTTCCTCAAACCACCTCAAGGTTCAGTGATTTGCTAGGACTCAAAAGAACTCAGTGAAAGCTGTTAAATTCATGGTTAATATATAGGAAAAGAATTTAGATGAAAATCATTTGAGGGAAGAGATGTATGGGGCAGAGTCCAGGAGAGTTGGAAAAGCCTAGTTTCCAATAGTCCTTCCTTGTGGAGTTCTGGGCAGTTTTCTTTTACCAGCATTAATGTGTGACAGTACACACAGTATTTTCAACCCCAGGAGGCTGCCCTGACCCTGGGTACCCAGTGATTTTCTTAGTGCTTTCTGGTTGACTGCCTACAAGACTGATCCTTTGTTTCCAGGCACTCCAGAGGGAGAACTTACACAGCATGGCTCATCTTTAGTCTCTAGTCCCTCTTGAGGTAAAGTGGACACTGCATGGCCCAAAGTCCCTATGGTAAGTCCCTTGTTAGACTGTCCCATGACCAAGGGCCCCAGGTAAACAGAGACACTTTTATCAGGCATGATATTCCAAAGGCTTAGAGATTACCTTCCAGAAGCCAAAGGCAAAGTCCAAACCTCTTTCTGGTCAAGATTATATTCTTTAATAGAAAGGTACGCTGTCTAGTAGGGACATCCCCTTTGTGATAGTCTATGAGCACATGGTGTGGAAACCACTCAGGAAACTAATACTTTTGGGTTGACCAAAAAGTTCATGCAGGATTTTCCATGACATGAAAAACTGGAATGGACCTTTTGGCCAACCCAATAGTTTTACCTTGTAGAAGAAAGATAGTGCCTTAAGCACATAGAACACCTTTTACTAGTTTGGTATCCTGACACTTGGCTTGGCTTACTCCATTTTCTCCAGGTTTAAGCACAAGTGGAATAAGTAGTTCTTATGTGGTGTGACATGAAAAATTAAAAAAAAAATCCCCTAAAAGCACCTTCATACTCCAGAGCTACAAAACATCAAGAACCAAATGACCTTTTAAAGATCATCTAGTTCAGATATTGGCAAAGTATGACTTGGGTCCAAATCTGGCTCTTTGCCTGTGTTTATAAAGTTTAATTGGAACAACCATACCTATTCATTTAAATGTTGCCTATGGTTGCTTTCATACTACAGTGGCAGAATTGAGTAGTTGTGAAAGAGGTCATATGGCTGCAAAACTACTTAACTATCTGGATCTTTACAGAAAAAAAAAATGTTTGTTGACCTCTGTACTAGTTCAACCATCAGTTCAGTTCAGTTGCTCAGTCGTGTCTGACTCTTTGCAACCCCATGAATTACAGCACGCCAGGTCTCCCTGTCCATCACCAACTCCCGGAGATTACTCAAATTCATGTCCATCGAGTCAGTGATGCCATCCAGCCATCTCATCCTCTGTCTCGTCCTCATCACATCTCCTTCTGCCCCCAATCCCTCCCAGCATCAGGGTCTTTTCCAGTGAGTCAACTCTTCGCATAAGGTGGCCAAAGTATTGGAGTTTCAGCTTCAACATCAGTCCTTCCAATGAACACCCAGGACTGATCTCCTTTAGGATGGACTGGTTGGATCTCCTGCAGTCCAAGGGACTCTCAAGAGTCCTCTCCAACACCACAAATCAAAAGCATCAGTTCAACCATATCATGCAAATGGAGAAACTGGACTTTAAATTGGAGAAATATTATTAAATTAGATGAATAACTATTGAGGCCCCACTCTGTGTCAGGTACTATTAAAGATACTTGAGATGCATCAGTGAACCAAACAGGTGAAAAATGTTATCAAATTATACTAATCATTTACTAACATTATTTTAGTGTTGCCAATTGATAATGCTATGGAAAAGTCTAACAAAAGAACAGCTGGTTAAAGGGGAATCAGGAGCATGGGGTTGGAAGAGTTGTAGATAGGGTGATGAAAGTAGGTTTCACTGAAAAGTTGAGATTTTAGAAAAATCTGGAAGAAGGTGGAGGTAGGTAAACCTTGAGAACATCCAGGAGAAAATCTTTCCAGGCAGAGAGAACTATTCATCCAAAGCCCTGAATCAGATATGTTTCAGCAATAGTAATAAGGGTCTGGAGAGAACTTAATGATGGGGAGGATAGTAGGAGATGAAGGAAGAGAGGTCATGGTGTACCAGATACCCTAGGGTTTATAATGCCTCTGGGAGGCCTATGAGTGAAATGAGAAACCAGCTCATATTTTGAGCAGAGAAGTGATGTGATTTGACTTGGATTTAAGTTTTAGCTCTACTGTTGAAAATAGACTCTGAGAGAGGTGAGGGTGAAAGGAAAGGATCATTGTATTGGTTTATTTCATTTTTCAACTTGACTGGGCTAAGGGATTCCTAGATGGTTGGTAAAATAATTCTAGATTTATCTATGCAGGTGCCTCTGGAAGAGATTAGCATTTGAATTGGTAGACTAAATAAAGAAAATCACCATCATCAATGCAAGTGGAGATCATCCAATCCATTGAGGGCCAGAATAGAACAAAAATGTAGAGGAAGGGCAAATTCACTCTCTGAGCTAAGACATCCATCTTCTCCTACCCTCAGCATTGAGCCTCCTGATTCTCAGGTCTTCAAACTTGGTGGCTCCCTTCCCTGGTGGCTCAGACAGTGAAGAATCTGCCTGCAATGCGGGAGACCCTGGTTCAGTCCCTGGGCTGGGAGGATCCCCTGGAGAAGGAAATGGCTACCCATTCCAATATTCTTGCCTGGAGAATTTCATGGACAAAGGAGGCTTTCAGGCTACCATCCATGGGGTTACAAAGAGTTGGACATGACTGAGCAACTAACACTTTCACTTTTTCTTTTCTTGGGGGTCTTCAGACATGAACTTGAACTCCTCCATTAGCTTTCTCGAGTCTCCAGCTTATAGACTGCAAACAGTGTGATTTCCATAACTGTGTGAACTAATCGTCATAATACATCTTTTTCTATGTATCTTATGCATTTCTTATTGATTCTGCTTCTCTGAAGAAGCCTAATTCAACCAGTTAGGAAGCTGTGATAGTAATCTAGCCTAGAGATGACATTGACTTGGGCCATCTTGGTAGCATTGGAAAAGATGAGAAGTGATCAAATTCTGGATTTGTTTTGAAGGTCGAATCAAACAAGATTTGCTGAAGGTTTGAACATGGGGTATAAGGAAAAAAGAGATGAGTCAGGCTTTTGGTCTGAACAACGGGAAGGATAGAGTTGTCAAAGTCATACATGAAGTTGATGAAAGAGCCATTCTCCAACTCCCAATCCTGCGTTCTTTCCAGTAATTTGATCATGCCTTCCTGGGGATGCTGATGTCTCTTTCAGACAATGGAAGCTGGCCCAAAGCACATGCAGCAGCAGCAGTGTGCAAATAATAAATGACACATCTCCGAGCTTTTCCAGAGTATCACTGTTTCCAGGTTTATTTCCAGGTTTATCTCTCTGAATGCAGGGAAGGGAAAATTTCCTTAATATTTAGCACAAGCTCATTAAAAAGTTTCCCTTTGACCAGCTTTGATAAGGAGAAGAAAACAAACATAATGGCCCTGCTTGAATCTCATAAGATAATAAATATTCCAAGTGAGCATAATTGTTTTTAACCTTTATGCCAGGTACAATAAATGTCAAATGGAAAGATAACCTAGCACTCTCCTGAAATGGCTTAAATAATAGGCCCCAGTTTGTTTTAATGGGAACTCACCCAGTAGACATGCTCATATAACAAATGAGAAATCCCTAATGAGAGTTGCATTATTTCTATTGGCTTTTATGCCATCCTTAATTGATTGCCATCATGCACGGCTAATTAAGAGCATGATAATCTGACGGAGGTACTTTCAGCCAGTGCAGTGGTGCCTGCTTTAAAACAATGACTTCTGGAAGCCCACGTCAAGGTGGTTGGCAGGTTAGGCTGTAGCTGGGGAAGCCACATTAGAAAGCAGTGTCCTACATTGACCACTCTAACCTGACAATTGTAGGGTTGATTGTCTCTGTTGTGGATGGGAGCCCTGAGATCTTTCCTTAGTAATGCCAGAAGCCCCCACCCCAGGGCATGGCCTTCCTAGCCTCAGTAATACTGGGTAACTTCTTGTTTTTAAGTCTCATTACTTTATTTCCCTTCCCCTTCTCATATCAGAGGTTTTTACGTTGAATCTCTTTCATAGGCCTTTCTCAGAATGTCACAGGGTTGCACTGAAATGATGACTGGATTTGTATTCTATTTGCAGCTCTGCTTCAAACTGGCTCTATGACCTTGAATAAGTCACTTCTCCTCTGATATATTCCGTTTTTCTACTCAAAAGTGAAGCATTGAAGGAGGTAAATTTCAAGATTGCGTTTAGTTTTGCATTTTAATTATTTTGTGGCCCTAGCTTTGTCAAAATCCAGTGATGTGGCAGGGAATGATTTACTAAAGTCAGTTTCCATAGGCTCTTCTGTAATTTTAGAATAAGGAAACTTTCCCGACCCACCTCAAATACCTCCTTTTGTGAAAATTGGAATGAATGGGAAAATAACTTCAAATACCCAAATGTAGATGTAGGGTCAGTATCATTATTACGTAGTTAAATTCATTTAGTCCTTGGGCAGCAAATACAGGACTCATTCCTATGTATGGTGTTTGTGAAGAGAGCTCCCAGGAGTTTATGAGGGAATTAAATATTTGTGTCTCTGATATTGCACATGTCCGAAAGAGGCATGAAATTAGTTCCTGTGGAAACAAGTTGCATCATGGATTTACAAATTCAAACTATAAAGTAGCATTTCATAGCAATCAAGTGGGAAAATATTAAAATCTGTCAATACCAAGTATTGGTGAAGATATGGTGTAATGGAACTCTCATCTACTGTTGTTAGGTGGACTGATACAACTTCTTTATCCAGTAAATATAAACATGTGCATGTATGTAAATGTGCACTGAAGCATTGTTTGTAAGTAAAAAAACTGGGAATAATCATATATATATTATATGTATAAATATATATTATATGTATAAATCATATATATATTGTATATATGTATAAATTATATGTATAGATATAAGTATATTATATGTATAAATATATGTATGCTGCTGCTACTGCTGCTGCTAAGTTGCGTCAGTCGTGTCCAACTCTGTGCGACCCCATAGACGGCAGCCCACCAGGCTCCTCCATCCCTGGGATTCTCCAGGCAAGAACACTGGAGGGGGTTGCCATTTCCTTCTCCAACACATGAAAGTGAAAAGTGAAAATGAAGTCACTCAGTCGTGGCCGACTCTTAGCAACCCCACGGACTGCAGCCTACCAGGCTCCTTGGTCCATGAGATATTCCAGGCTGGAAAGAGTACTGGAGTGGGTCGCCAGTGCCTTCTCTGATGATATATGTATATATGTATATTATATGTATAAATATGTATAAGTATATATTATATGTATAAATATATGTACAAATATATATTATATGTATAAATATATTACATGTATATTATATGTATAAATATATAAGTATATTTGTATATGTATAAATATATTAAATATATAAATATATGTATAAATATATGTGTATAAGTATATAAATTATATGTATGAATATATTATACATATAAATAATCATATATATTATATGTATAAAATATACATATTATATGTATAAATAAGTATATGTTATATATATAAATAAGAGAATGAAAGAAAATAAGTAAGCCACAGGTATACATATCAACATAGATAAATCTAAAAATCATGGCATTTACCAAAAATACTATGCCATAGATATATACAGATAGTATAATTTTAGTTTTATAATGTTTTTTAGAAAATAGCCAAAATTAGTTAATGCATTTTTGTTGATACAAGTATAGGTGATAAAACTACTTTTATCCAGTGAGAAAATGATTAACAAAATATTCAAGATAGTAATTATCTTTGATGAAAGGATAGGGAGGAAACTTGGAATATAAAGGGGACTTGAAATAATGGCAACATACTCATTATTTTTGGAAATTTAAGAAGCTATTATAAAGCAATAATACCTATAGTAAATATTCAAATACCACAGAATACTTTAAGATTGGGAGTACAATTTTCCCTTTTCCTCTGCCCTAGAATTCCATTTAAGAGAGAAAAAGAGCACCATTAATAATTTGGGGTACATCATTCTAGAGCAGTGATTCTCAGTTTGATCCCTGGACCAGCACTGTAGGCGTCACTTGGGAACTTGTTAGAATTGCAAGTTATCAGGCCTCATCCCAGCCTTACTAATTCAGAAACTCTGGAGGCAAGGCCATCCTATTTGTGTTTAACAAGCCCTCTGGATGGTTATCAACCATGGTTGAATAACAATAGAATCACTAGAGAAACGTTGAAAAAAATACCAGAACCCAGGTCATATCCCATGAGATTGTTTTAAAAACTCCTCCATTAATTGTAATGTGTAGACAGGGTTGAGAATCATTTGTCTAGATTTTCTGTACTACATATACATACTACTATGTATATAATAGTATATAATATACATTATTATTGAAAAGTACAAGATAGAGATGTTTATATATATATACATATGTATTTCATATGTGTGTGTGTGTGTGTGTGTATTTTTTTTTGAATGAGAGTCTTATACAAGTGCCAGAGGTGGAAGGTTCCTTCATCTATTCATTATATATATATATATATATATATATATATATATATATATATATATATATATGAATGAGAGTCTCCAGCATCTTTCAGTTTCCACTAATAATGTGTCAGTGAATATAAGTCTATTTCATTTTAGAGCAGTTTCTCTTAACCAGGGATGATTTTCTTCCCCAGAGAACATTGGACAATACCTGGAGCCTTTATTGCTTGTGACAACAGGGACGAGGGTGCTACTAGCTTGCAGTGGGTAGGGGCTGATAAATACTGCTAAATATGTTACAATGTACAGGACACCTCTCCACAACACTGAATTATTTGGCTTCAAATGCCAATAGTGCTGAGGTTGAAAAACCCTGTTTCAGAGGGATACACAGTGTTCTATTCTAAGACAGTACTAGATTTTATCCAGTCTTTCCTTTGTGATTTGCTGACTTCATTTAATACCGACAGGCTATGAAGGGTTTGACAAAATGTGGGCTATATGGGTATTTCTTGTCTCTCTACACACTTTCCCAAAACTCAGTAAAGTAAGGTGCATGATTTTTCCTCCTTTTATTTTTCCATAGCAATCAAACCAATGTTGGGCATGTTAAAGTCTTAAAGAAAAGCCTGTTGAGTTGAATGGGATCTTCCCCAATCCCCACAATATAGTGAGATTCCATTGTATTTGTCTTTGGTTTCTGTTAAACCCTCAAAATAAAGGTTGGGTGAAATTCTTTCTGTCAATAACAAATGGAATTAACTGTAGAGTCTCGGCTGTATTGCAGAGTGAATGATTAAAAATCATTGGCAAATAGTAAGCTGCCTGCTATGACCTTTCAGCTCTTGGTATTTTGACTGACGGTCCCCTCTTTACAGTTTAGTGAAGTTGTAAACAGTGAGACATGAGACCTGCTGATGGACCAGGCCGTCAAATACCAAATATGAAAAGGTCAGTGTCAAACTCTGCTTGCTGATATGACTCAGGCTGGCTTGGAGTTGAGTGGGCCTGTGACACTGTGGCTCTGAGCTGTTGACTTAAAAGGAAAATGACAAATTGTTCCATAGCAAAGAAGATGGAAAAATCTTCTGTTTGAATTCTTCTGGTAGATTTGAAAACATTTCTGGCTAATGCCATCTCTGGTTAAGGCCACACATATTTCAAGTAGAGAATGTTGTGATATTTGCTGCTTTGAAGGCTTTATCTGGGGTGGTGATTGATACTGTTCTTGTTCCCCCTCTTTTCTTCTCCCTTTTTCTAAGTATCTTGCAGATACTCACCTCTCTTTCACTCTGGTAACAAGGATCTCTTTGCCATGTTATTAAATATAGGGCCCTTGCTCAACTTTTTCAAAATTAGCTCTTTACTTTCTCTTTTATGTGTGTGTCTCATTTTAATTTTTGTCACCTTTGTGTTCACTGTTTTATTTTTCTTCTTCTTGCATCCTGTAACACTCTCTTGCTCCTTCAAGTACGTTCACTGCTTTCTTTCTCCAGCTTTGAGATGTAATAAGTCTCTCATACCAGTGAGCATTTATTTGTTCATTCACCAAACAGTGTGAGTGCCTAATATGAGCCAGGCCTTGTGTAAGCCCCCATGGGCTAAGGTATGGTTTCTACTATCTGGGTGCAATCAGTATAGGAGGAGGACTGACCCTAAGGAAATGTCACTGTTTCATTTTGCTCAGTCGTGTCTGATTCTCTGAGGCCCCATGGAATGTAGCCCACCAGCCTCCTCTGTCCATGGAATTTTCCAGGCAAGAGTACTGGAGTGGGTTGCCAGGCCCTCCTCCAGGGGGTCTTCCTGACCCAGGATTGAACCTGGGTCTCCTGCAGCTCCTGCATTGACATGCAGATTCTTTACCACTAGAGCCACTTGGGAAGCCCCATAACTGATTTATTAAACAGTGTGAATTCAATGGGATATAAACATGAGATAATTCTACTTTCCCCCAGTACCTGTCATTAACTATGTGCTCTCAAATTTCCACTCCCGTTTTCTTATCATATCTTGGACACAGCCCACATCTTTCTACTTTCAATCTATTATAATACAATGAACCTATCAGAATGGCTAAGAAAAAAACCTGATTAAAAGAAACAGAGAAGGAGACATGTGCACTTTGGGCTTCCCTTGTGGCTCAGCTGGTAAAGAATCTGCCTGCAATGCGGGAGACCTGGGTTCGATCCCTGGGTTGGGAAGATCACCTGGAGAAGGGAAAGGCTACCCACTCCAGTATTCTGGCCTGGAGAATTCCAGGGCTGTATACTCCATGGGGTTGCAAAGAGTTGGACATGACTGAGCAACTTTCACTCACTCACTCTAAAGAAACAGAGCTACCATATGATCCAGCAATTCTACATTTGAGTATATACCCAAAGGTAAGGAAAATTGGATATTGAAGAGATATCTGCACTCCCATGTTCATTGCAGCTTTATTTGCATCAGTCAAGATGTGAAAGCAACCTAAGTGCCTGTCCATGGATGAATATATAAAGGAGTTTTGAGATATAACTGTTATTCATTCATGAGAAAAAAAGATGTTTTGACATTTGTGATAACATAGATGGACCTTGAGGACATTATGCAAAGTGAGATATGTCAAAGACAAATTCTGTGTATCCCTTTCATGTTGAATCTAAAAAAGAAAACAAACTCATAAAGACAGGAAAATAATGATTATCAGGATCTAGGAAGTACGGGAATAGGAGAGATGTTTAAGGGTACAAACTTGGAACTAGTAGACAAATAAGTCCTGGAGATCAAATGTACACTATACAGAATATAGACAGCAATGTTGTGTTATAATCAATAAATTTGCTAAAAGACTATATCTTAATTATTCCCATTGCAAAATAAGTGATAATTGTGTGACAGAGGAGCCTGGTAGGCTACAATCCTTGGGGTCGCAAAGAGTTGCACATGACGACTAAGCGACTAACACACACATGACGTAATAAAGGAGCTATCACTACAATAGTCATCATATTACAATATACAAATGTATCAAATCAACGTGTAAACCTTAAATTTACAAAATGTTATGTCTTAAGTATTTCAATTAAAAACATACATATAATTAAAATGAAGCCAAAAGCAAAAAAAAAAAAAAAAAAGCAAAGAAGAAGAAAATCGTAAAGATATAGAAATCAGAAAGAATTGGCAGATGGGACTGCCTAGTGGTATGAAACAGCATAAAGCACTTAGAAAACAGCATGAGGTAGATATTGGAAATAGTCGTATTTCAGACAATGGAATCTGAGCTTTAGGGAGTATCTTTCCCAATGGGATGCATGTGGTAAATGGTAGAGCTAGAATTTGGATCCATGTCTGCCTATCACCAATGTTAGTCTTCTTAACCTCTAAGACATGCTACTTCTTATAAAGGTTTGATAATTGCTATAAGCATAAGGTCAATGTAAACATAATACATATATTGGGTTGGACAAAAGTTCGTTTTTTTTTTTTTTTTCCCCATAACATGGTACATAAAAACCCAAATGAACTTTTTGGTCAACCCAATATATATAAAGACAATTAGTTTGCATCTGGAGGAGGAAGGTAATGTGAAACAGGACAGTGACTTTCAGAAAAAAGGGGACTATATTTGAGCTGCCCTTGAAGTGGGGGCAATCATCAGGGTGACAAAGGAACACAAACAAAGACATGGGTACAGATTTCTATTTTGTGGAATCTTAGGCCTTCTCTGGCAGCTCAGTCAGTAAAGAATCTGTCTGCAATGCAGGAGATCTGTGTTTGACCCCTAGGTTGGGAAGATCCCCTGGAGAAGGAAATGGCGACCCACTCCAGTATTCTTGCCTGGGAAATTCCATGGACAGAAGAGCCTGGTGGGCAACAGTCCATGGGATCGCAAAGAGTTGGACACGACCGAGCAACTTTCACTTTCAAAGTATCACCAACAATTTCCTAGTATGTACAAAATATTTAAGAACTTCTCCCTGTAGACAACCTCACAAAAATAAACAGCCTTAGCATGCTACAATTCACATCAAATTGGGAAATTCAACAATTGACCATTCCCTTGGCTTGATTTTTTTGTCAGACACTTTGATAGTCATCTTAATTCTTGCAAATAGAATTATTGGCAACATTCCAGCTTAAACCTACATTTAGTGGTACTGTTCTGAAAGGCAGCATGCTGTTTTGTTGCCCTTTGTATATATGCAAACATGCTTCCTCAGTCTTTGAATTCTCAATTGAAGTTCACTAGTCCTTTTGACTCCTGGTGAAAGTCAAGTTTAGCTATGTGCCCAGCAGCCTTTATGAAGTACTTTTCCACTGAGCTGTATTACACGGTTGCCACAAAATGGTAACTTGTTTCAGAATCATATCCTTTTTATCTCGATTTTTAGCTAAAATCTTATATTCTTATACAGAATGATTGGAAAATTAGAGAATTAATTTCAGAATTTATAATCTCTAATGGCATCAGCTTCTCTTTCTCATGTTGCTGTATGCTCTTCTCATGTATGCTGTATGTAAAACTTAAAGCTATGGGATAGGAAGACTTGAGAGGTTACCTTCTGTTGTTTTCATCCCACATTGAGACAGGTAAATAAAATAAGAACTATTATCTTTTTTTTTTTCCTGGGGAGATAAATCACGCTTAATATTGTTAGGAGATATCTTTGGCAATGGTATTTTCGTTTCTTTTTTCTTGCTATTATAGTAAGAAAGTAAAGCATTTTGGGGCTATTAGTTATCCCAGAAAAGTAAATCTTCCAGGCAACTGAGAGTTACCCCTAAAAGATGTTGTTGACAATAGGTGAAATTCTGGCTAATGACAGTTGAGGACTAGTATATCTATAGATGCCAGCTGGACTGATCTTTTCTCCCCAATCTAATTGTATGTTTATTGAAACAATAAATACCATGAGGGCTCTAGTCTTTCATCAGGGATATTAACATATTACTAAATTAGTGATAAATTGTATCACTGCTAATTCTTTTGTTCCCAAGTCTAAGATTTAACACTAATTTAGAAACAGGAAGTGTATATTATCCGAATGCTCTGTTGCTGTATTTCTGACTAAAGTTTAGCTATGTATACATATTATAAAAGGCAGCTCAATGGGCTGATTAACTATAGTTAGAATCCTTCATAAGGTATGTTATACAGATATTTTAAAATTTTCATATGAAATACTATTTTATATTATATCAACTGGATTCTTACCAATTACATATATGATCTTGAAGAGTTAAATATCTTTTAGAAAAAGTTACATTAACCAGTTTTGGTAATCAGGTTAACATATAATGTCTTAAAGTTGTGTGCTATAAACTAGAGCCTCCATATTGGGTATCCCTGTCATATGTTTTCCTCCCTACAAGCCATTTTCATACTGGAGTCTCAGTAATGTTTTTATAAATATAAAACTGACCTTTTCATATCCTTTCTATCTCTTAAGGGTTTCCCACTGTAACCTACATGATATCAATGTGTGTACCTAAAACTTATAAGACTCTGTGTGATCTTGGCTCCTTGTAATCTCTTCAGTCCTCCAGTCTCCCTCTGCCCTTTTCACACCACACTAGTTACACTGACCATCTTTTTCTGCTTGGCTCAGTGTTATGCTCCAAGCTTCTTCCCACGTCAGGGTCTTTACAGTCGCTATTTCCTCTGTCAGAAAAGCAACCTTAGCTTTACTTCCAAATGTTTCATGTGGCCCATTCCTCCATATCATTAAGATCTCAGACAAATGTGGTCTCCTTAGGCCTCCCCCAATGTAGGAGTAGCCCCTATTCACTCTCCATCCAATTATAGCAATTTATCTTCACAGTACAGCATTATCTATCTCACGTTCAGTTCAGTCACTTAGTCGTGTCTGACTCTTTGTGACCCCATGGACTGCAGCACGCCAGGCCTTCCTGTCCATCACCAACTCCCAGAGCTTGCTCAAACTCATGTCAATTGAGTTGGTGATGCCATCCAATCATCTCATCCTCTGTCATCCCCTTCTCTTCCTGCCTTCAATCTTTCCCAGCATCAGGGTCTTTTCCAATGAGTCAGTTCTTTGCATCAGGTAACCAAAATATTGGAGTTTCAGCTTCAGCATCATTCCTTCCAATGAATATTCAGGACTGATTTCCTTTGTGACTGACTGGTTTGATCTCCTTGCAGTCCAAAGGACTCTCAATAGTCTTCTCCAACACCACAGTTCAAAAGCATCAATTCTTCAGCACTTGGCTTCTTTATGGTCCAACTCTCACATCCATACATGACTACTGGAAAAACCATAGCTTTGACTACATGGACCTTTGCTGGCAAAGTGATGTCTCTGTTTTTAATATGCTGTCTAGGTTGGTCATAGCTTTTCTTTCAAGGAGCAAGTGTCTTTTAATTTTATGGCTGCAGTCACCCCACCTGCAGTGATTCTGGAGCCCAAGAAAATAAAGTCTGTCACTATTCCCATTGTTTCCCCATCCGTTTGCCATGAAGTGATCGGACCAGATACCAAGATCTTTGTTTTTTGAATGTTGAGTTTTAAACCAGCTTTTTCACTTTCCTCTTTCACTTTCATCTAGAGGCTCTTCAGTTCCTCATTGCTTTCTGTCATAAAGGTTCATAGACATTACTAGAATGTAAACTTTATAAGGGCGAAATCTTCTTTTTTTTAAAAATTAATTTATTTATTTGCTTTTGGCTGCCCTGAGCCTTCACTGCTGTGTTCAGACTTAATCTAGTTGTAGCAAGCATGGGCTACTGTTTAATTGTGGTGAATGGGCTTCTCACTGCAATGACTTCTGTTGTGGCAGAGCATGGACTCGGGTGTGGCTTCAGTAGTTTTGGCTCGAGGGTATGTAATTTCCTTTTTTTTTTTTTTTTTTTTGTACAGCCTTTGTCTGTTTTTTTCTTTTTTAAAGAAGGAAAATGAGAGTGTTCCATCCTCTTCATTTTTTTGGAAAAGATTAAAATGGATAGGTATTAGCTGTCCTTCTGTTTGGTAGAACTCCCATGTGAATTTCTCTGGTCCTGGAATATTGTTTGTTGGGAGTTATTTTGTTTGCTTTTAGAAGTTAGTTCAATTTCACTACTAGTGAATAGTTTTGCAAATTTTTCTTCTTAATTCAATCTTGGGAGATTGTATGTTTCTAGCAATTTGACCATTTCTTCTCAGTTGTTCATTTTATTGGCTTATAACTGTAGTTTTCTCTTATTTCTTCTCTTTCATTTCCTTTTTTGTGTCCTCTCTTCTTGGTGAACCTGGCTAGAGGTTCATCAATTTTGTTTAAACCAAAAGCTGTTTTTAAAATGTTTTATTGATGCTTTTAAGTCTCTTTTTAGTCTCTTATTTCGGAGAAGGCAATGGCAACCCACTCCAGTACTCTTGCCTGGAAAATCCCATGGGTAGAGGAGCCTAGTAGGCTGCAGTCCATGGGGTCGCTGAGTCAGCCACGACTGAGCAACTTCACTTTCACTTTTCACTTTCATGCTTTGGAGACGGAAAATGGCAACCCACTCCAGTGTTCTTGCCTGGAGTATCCTAGGGACTGGGGAGCCTGGTGGGCTGCCATCTATGGGGTCGCACAGAGTCGGACATGACTGAAGCGACTTAGCAGCAGCAGTCTTTTATTTATTTCTTCTTTGGTCTCCTTTATTTCCTCCCATCTTATAACTTTGGGCTTTGTTCCTGTTTATCTCATTAGTTTATATGGTAGGCTGCTGCTGCTGCTGCTGCTGTCGCTTCAGTCGTGTCCGACTCTGTGCAACCCCATAGACAGCAGCCCACCAGGCTCCCCAGTCCCTGGGATTCTCCAGGCAAGAACACTGCAGGGGGTTGCCATTTCCTTCTCCAATGCATGGAAGTGAAAAGTGAAAGTGAAGTCGCTCAGTCGTGGCTGACTCAGCGACCCCGTGGACTGCAGCCTACTAGGCTCCTCCGTCCATGGAATTTTCCAGGCAAGAGTATTGGAGTGGGTTGTCATTTCCTTCTCCATATGGTAGGCTAGGTTATGTATTTGAGATATTTATTGTTTCTTGAGGAAGACCTCTATTACTATAAACTTCCTGCACGGAATTTCTTTTGCTACATGTCATATATTTTGGAAAGTTGTTTTTCTATTTTCATTTGTTTCAAGGTATTTTCTGAGTTCCTCTTTGATTTCATTATTGACCCATAGGTTCTTTAGTAGTACGTTCTTTAATATCCGTATTTTTGTGCTTTTCCCATTTTTAAAATGTAGTTTATTTTAGTTTCACACCATTGTGGTTAAATAAAAAATGCTTGACATAGCTTCTACCCTCTTAAATTTGTTGAGACTTGTTTTGTGACCTAAAATGATATATTCTGGAGAATGTTCCACGTGTACTTGAAAAGAATGTGTATTCTACTCTATTTGGATGGAATGTCCTGTAGTTACCTATTAAGCCAACTGGTCTATTTTGTCATTTAAGACTACTTACTATTGCCTAATTTATTTTCTGACATTTATTTTCTAGATGATCTTTCTGTTGATGTAAGTGGGGTGATAAAGCCCCCTGTTATTTTTATATCAATATCAATTTCTCCCTTTATATTTGTTAATATTTATTAGGTTGGTGCAGACATAACTGTGGCTTCAGACCATGAATTTTAAATCCTTATAATTAAACACAAACACATCTTTATTAATCAAAATAGTAACCATTACAATAAACACCATTTTCCCAATGAGAAATGTCTGTTTATCCCTGTATCATAAAAACCCATGCTTTGGGATTTGACGAACTCTTGGAAAGCATTTTTCTACCTCCTCCTGGTTGTGGAAGCATTTTCTCTGCAAAAAGTTGTCGAGATGCTTGAAGAAGTGATAATCAGTTGACAAGAAGTCAGGTGAATATGGCGTATGACACAAAACTTTGTAGCCCAGTTCTTTCAACTTTTGAAGTCTTGGTTTTGTGACACGTAGTTAGGCATTGTTGTGGAGAAGAATTGGGCTCATTCTGTTGACCAATGCTGGTGCATTTCATCAATTTGTTGAGTATACTTCTCAGGTGTAATGGTTTTGCTAGGATTCAGAAAGCTATAGTGGATCAGACAGGCAACAGACCACCAAACAGTGACCACGACCAATTTTTGGCATAACTTTTGCTTTGGGAAATGCTTTGGAGCTTCTTCTTGGTCTAACCACTGAGCCAGGCATCACCAGTTGTCATAGAAAATCCACTTTTTATCACACATCACAGTGCATTTGAGAAAGGGTTCATTGTTGTTGCATAAAATAAGAGAAGACAATACTGAAAAAATTTTTTTTTAATTTTTGTTTTTGATCAGCTCACGAGGCACTCACTTACCAACCCTTTTCACCTTTCCAGTTTGCCTAAAATGCCAAATGGCCATAAACTGGTCAACTTTGTGTTCTTTGACAACTTTTTGTGTAGTTGTAAGAGGATCAGCTTCGATGATTACTCTCAATTGATTGTTATCAATTTCCGATGGTCAGCCTACGCTGACTTACACTTCTCATCTTCAAGTCTTTTGTCTTCTTTGCAAAAGTTCTTGAACACCACTGCACTTTATGTGTTCCTTAGCAGTTCCTGGACCAAATGTGTTGTTGATGTTACAAGTTGTCTTGACTGCTTTATGACCCATTTGGAACTCAAAGAGTCACTTGAATTTGCTTTTTTGTCTAACATCATTTCCATAGTCTAAAATAAATATCAAATACACAGCAAGTAATAAGTCATTAGGAAAAAAATAAAGCGAGAATTTAAATGTGCATTAAAATGATGTATAACATAACCACATTTATTTAAGAATGTATTCCAATATCAAATGGTAAAATTAAGCAATGCAAAACCACAATTACTTTTGCATCAACCTAATATTTATCCATTTAGTTGCTCCTGTATTATTAATAAGCATCTTAAGAAACATTTTAAATCTCTTTATATTGATCTTCATCATTATATAATTTCTATCCTTTTCATATGAATTTAATTTTAAATTCTATTTTGTCTGAAATGAATATTGTTACTACTGCTTCCTTGTCATTTCTGTTTGAATGAAACTTTTCCCAATTCCCTCACTTTCAGTCCGTGTGTGTCTTTACCTTTGATGTCTTGTTATCATATAGATGGGTCCTGTGTCTTTATTCAGTCAGCCTCCCTATGAATTTTGATTGACATATTTAGTCCATTTTTATTTAAAGTGATTATTGATAGGTATGTACTCATTGCCATTTGGTTAATTCTTTTCTAATAGTTTTTGTTAGTGTTTCTTGTTTTTTTTTTTCTTCTTTTAGTTTACTCACTTATGGTTTGATGATTTTCATTGGTGGTATACTTATGTTCCTTCTTTCCAGTTTTTGTATATATACTGTAGGTTTTGGGTTTTGGATTAAGTTTCTGCATAAAAATCACCTGGTTGCCTTATGGGGTTTCCTTTGTTTGTGACTCTTTGTTTTCCTCTTGCTACCTTTAGAGTCTATCTTTTACTTTTGCAAATTAAATTATGATATGTCTCAGTATTGGTCTCTTTGGGTTTATGTTATTTTGGACTCTATGTACTTTCTGTACCTGTATATCTGTTTCCTTCTTCACATTTCAGAAGTTTTCATCTGTAATTTTATTAAATACATTTTTGATCCTTTTCTCTTTCTCTTCTTCTGGGACCCCTATAATTCAAATGTTAGTATGCCCGATGACCTAGAAGTCCCTTAAATTTTCCCCCTTTAAAAAATTTGTTTCACTTTTTGCTGTTCTGATTGGGTGAGTTCCATTATTCTGTCATCTTGATCACTTATGCATTCTTTTGTATCACTTCAGTTCAGTTCAGTCGCTCAGTCATGTCCGACTCTTTGCGACCCCATGACCGCAGCACGCCAGGCCTCCCTGTCCATCACCCAACTCCTGGAATTTACCCAAACTCATGTCCATTGAGTCGGTGATGCCATCCAACCATCTCATCCTCTGTTGTCTCCTTCTCCTCCTGCCCTCAATCTTTCCCAGCATCAGGGTCTTTTCAAATGAGTCAGCTCTTCGCATCAGGTGGCCAAAGTATTGGAGTTTCAGCTTTAGCATCAGTCCTAACAATGAACACTCAGGACAGATCTCCTTTAGGATGGACTGGTTGGATCTCCTTGCAGTCCAAGAGACTCTCAAGAGTCTTCTCCAACACCACAGTTCAAAAGCATCAATTCTTTGGCACTCAGCTTTCTTATAATCCAACTCTCACATCCATATATGACTACTGGAAAAACCATAGCCTTGACTAGATGGACCTTCGTTGGCAAAGTAATGTCTCTACTTTTTAATATGCTGTCTATGTTGGTCATAACTTTCCTTCTAAGGAGTAAGTGTCTTTTATTTCATGGCTGCAGTCACCATCTGCTGTGATTTTGGAGCCCCCAAAATATAAAGCCAGCCACTGTTTCCACTGTTTTCCCATCTATTTGCCATAAAGTGATGGGACTGGATGCCATGATCTTAGTTTTCTGAATGTTGATTGTATCACTTCAGTCAGTCAGTTCAGTAGCTCAGTCGTGTCCAGCTCTTTGCGACCCCATGAATCGCAGCACACCAGGCCTCCCTATCCATCACCAACTCCTGGAGCTTACTCAAACTCATGCCCATCGAGTCGGTGATGCCATCCGGCCATCTCATCCTCTGTTGTCCCCTTCTCCTCCTGCCCCTAATCCCTCCCAGCATCAGGGTCTTTTCCAATGAATCAACTCTTCTCATGAGGTGGCCAAAGTACTGGAGTTTCAGCTTCAGCATCAGTCCTTCCAATGAACACCCAGGACTGATCTCCTTTAGGATGGACTGGTTGGATCTCCTTGCAGTCCAAGGGACTCTCAAGAGTCTTCTCCAAAACCATAGTTCAAAAGCATCAATTTTTCAGTGCTCAGCTTTCTTCACAGTCCAACTCTCACATCCATACATGACCACTGGAAAAACCATAGCCTTGACCAGATGGACCTTTGTTGGCAAAGTAACGTCTCTGCTTTTTAATATGCTATCCAGGTTGGTCATAACTTTCCTTCCAAGGAGTAAGAGTCTTTTAATTTCATGGCTGCAGTCCTCATCTGCAGTGATTTTGGAGCCAAAAAAATTAAGTCTGACACTATTTCCACTGTCTCCGCATCTATTGTCCATGAGGTGATGGGACCACTTAGTCTGCTCTTAATTCTTTCTTGTGTATTTTTCATTTCAGTTATTGAATTCTTTAGTTCTGACTTGTTCTTTTGAACATTTTCTACTTCTTTATCAAAATTCTCACTGTATTAATCTATTCTTTTCCTTAGTTCATTTAGCATTCTTATTACTAATGCTTTGAACTCTATCTGGTAAATGTTAATCTCTATTTTATTAATTATGTTTCTAGATTTTTTTGTTCTTTTGTTTGAAACAAATTTCACTGTCTTATAATTTGATTAAATTTCTCAGTCTTTATGAAATTACACAAAAAATTGCATATCCCAGTTGAAGTGTTTATTGTCCTTGTTTGGAAGTGTTCCTACGCAGTCTACTTGTGCCCATTGGCTTTGGTGAAACAAGTGAATGTGAAGTGTGCATGGATCATGTCTTTCCCCAGAGTGTGCTGGCAGCTGTGACCTTGGTGAGAGGTGGGGCTGGAGATAGACTGGCCAAGTATAAGTAAATAAGAGTCAAGTGTAAGCTAGATCTTCTCCTATGCTCATGAGTCATCAGGATGCTATTTGGAATGGGGCTGGAATCATAGGTACTGTAGTAGAAGTCTGGAGGATCAGGTCATAACCTGTTCCATTTCTTTTAATTGTGTACACTGTCTCCAACCCTGGAATAGAAACTTCTCCTTAGTGCGTAGGAGTGTGGATCAAGAAGGGCCAGATTCGGCACCTGGTTGGTTGCAGCATGTGTTGGAATGGTCCTAGCATGCCAGTCAGAACTCAAGATAGCTCCCAATCCACTGCCTCAGTGAATGACAGCCCTTGTCAGGTGTGAACCAGTTCCTTACCCCACAAATTCACACTTTCCTCAGCCATGGCAGCCCTTCCTCTAGTTGGAAGATGCACCTGTGTTAGAGGAGCTGGAAAAGGTGCTCAGCACAGGTAAGGGCACATGACGTGGTGGTCATGTGATACCCACCAGAGTCACACAGTTTCAATTTGGTTACTCCACTTTGTTTCAGGGAGTAAGCAACCAAGTACATGCTATTCAGGAGTGCAGTCTCAGTTTCTTACTATCTTCCTGTCAGTCCCACGGTTTATCAAACCAGCAAAGGGGGCTCGTTTTCCTGGTGCTGGACACCAGAACTTATTGCCCAATATGTGGTTCAAACTGCCCGCTGCCCATGGATGATCACTGAGCCCACGATGTCACCCTCCTGTTCTGTGTCACCTCCTAAGGGGTATGAATCCCAACCTAATTACATCTCTTCCCTTCCTAGTCTACTCCATGTAGCTCTTTCTCTATAACCTTGATTGTAGAAAAGTCTTTTGCAGGTCTCCAGTGTGTTTTCAGTATGTTTTGATGTAATCTTGGGTGGAATTGAGCACCGCATTCTTCTGCTCTGCCATCTTGACCTTCTGTATAAAGAGTAATATTGCATCATTATTATAAATTGAACCACCCTTGCATTCCTGAAATAAACCATACTTGCTCATGGTATAAAATCATTTTAATATAAACTCAACTTACTTGCAAGCATTTTGTTGAATTTACTTGCTAACATTTTAGTATTAGGTTGCCCAGTATGCTACTGGAGAAGAGTGGAGAAAAAACTCCAGAAAGAATGAAGAGGCTGAGCCAAAGAGAAAACAATGCCCAGTTGTGGATGTGACTGGTGATGGAAGTAAGTCCAATACTGTAAAAAACAATATTGGATAGGACCCTGGGATGTTAGTTCCATGAATTAAGGTAAATTGGAAGTGGTCAAAGAGGAGATGGCAGGAGTGAACACTGACATTTTAGGAATCAATTAACTCAAATGGACCTGAATGGGCGAATTTAATTCAGATGACCATTATATCTACTACTGTGGGCAAGAATCCCTTAGAAGAAATGGAGTAGCCTTCATAGTCAACAAAAGAGTCTGAATAAGATCTTGGCATCCGGTCCCATCACTTCATGGCAAATAGATGGGGAAACAATGAAAACAGTGAGAGGCTTTATTTTCTTGGGCTCCAAAATCACTGCAGCTGGTGACTGCAGCCATGAATTTAAAAGACACTTGCTCCTTGGAAGAAAACCTATGACAAACCTAGACAGAATATTAAAAAGCAGACACATTACTTTACCAACAAAGGTCTGTATTGTGAAAGCTATGGTTTTTCCAGTAGTCATGTATGGATGTGAGAGTTGGACCATAAAGAAAAATGAGTGCTGAAGAATTGATGCTTTGAAACTGTGGTGTTGGAGAAGACTCTCGAGTCCCTTGGACTGCAAGGAGGTCAAACCCAGTCAATCCTAAAGGAAATCAATCCTGCATATTCATTGGGGGGACTGATACTGAAGCTGAAACTCCAATACTTTGGCCACCTGATGCGAAAAACTGACTCATTGGAAAAGACCCTGATTCTGTGAAAGACTGAGGGCAGGAGGAGAAGGGGATGATAGAGAATGAGATGGTTGGATGGCATCACCAACTCAATGGACATGAGTTTGAACAAGCTCTGGGAGTTGGTGATGGACAGGGGAGCCTGGTGTGTGGCAGTCCATGGGGTCACAAAGAGTCTGACGTGACTGAGCAACTGAACTGAACTGATTTTGTTGATGTATTTTATAGCCATATTCAAAACAGATATTCATTTACAGTTTTCCTGTGATTTCTTTTGTAGGTTTAGTTTCTGTGTTATGCTGTCTTGTGTCTTGTGTTATGTTATGTGGGAAATAATCACCACTGTTATATTTTGGGGGAGTCGTTTGTGAATAATTTGTAATAATTCTTCATTAAACCTTTGGTCAAAATTATCCATGGCTGCATCTGGTCCTGGTCTAGTCTTTGTGGATAGTTTTTATTAATTACTCATTAATGTATTTTTTTTTCATAAAGCTTTATTTGTATTTTTCTGTTTTCTTGAGATAACATAGGTAGTTTTTATCTTTCTAGCAATATGTGCATTTCATCTGGGTTATCCAATTTTTTTACATAAAACTGTTCATATTTCCTTATAACCAGTTTTTTTTTTGTTTCTGTAAAGTCTCTACTAATATACCTTCTTTGTTCATGATTTTAGTAATTTAACTGTTTCCCTTTTGTTCTTTGTCAGTGTAGTTAAGGAAAGTTTATTGATTTTGCTGATCTTTCGAAGCTTTTAGCTTGCTTGATTTCCCTTGTGATTTGTTTTTGTCCCCATGGTTATTTAAGTGTGTGTTTCTCAAATTTCACATATCTGTGAGTTTCCCAAAGTTCTTTTTGTTATTGATTTCTAATTTTCATTTCAATATAGGTAAAGATGATGCTTTGAATAATTTCTACACTTGTCAATGTATTGAGACTTCTCTTATGGCCTGTTACTTTGCAATATCTTCTGGAATGTGTTCCATATGCACTTCAGAAGAATATGTATTCTGTTGTTATTGGGTGAATTGGCCTATACATGATTGTTGAGTTGTTTTATAGTGTTCTTCAAATCTTTTATTTCCTTGTTGATCATCTGCTTAGTTCTTCTATCCATTATTGAAAGTGAGGCGTTGAAATCTCCCATTATTGTTGAATTGTCTATTTATCCGTTCAGTTATGTCAGTTTTTACCTCATGTAGTTTAGCAATATGTGTCATTTGTGTTTATATTTATGATTATGTTTTTTTGATGCATTTACTCTTTAACCATCAGAAGATGTCCTTCTTTATCTCTAGTAACAATTTTTTTCTTGAATTCTGTTTTGGGCTAATATTAGCATAGCCACTTCTTTTCCATTCTTTTACTTTTAACCTATTTTTTTAAGTGAGTCTCACATAGCATATAATTTGATTTTTAAAAATCTATTCAGCCAAAGTTTTCCTTTCAATTTGAATGTTTAATTCCTTCACATTCAGCGTAATTACTCATAAAATAGGATTTATGTCTGCTACTTTGGTATTTATTTTCTATATACCATATGTTTTTGTTATTCCTCCACTATTGCATTTTTCTTTGTTGAATAGATTTTTTAAACATACCATTTTCGTTCTTTGCCACTTCTTTTAGTGTTTTTTCAACAGAAAGTTATTTTCTTAGTGATTGTTTCCTGAATTAAAATTAACATCTTTCTATTTAACAATCTATTTGGATAAAAACAATTTATTTTCAGTTGTATGAAAAAGTTTCTCTTATGTATTTCCATTCTTTATACCCTCCTCTGTGCCTCAATTGTCATAAAATTAAATCTTTATACATTGTATATCCATCAATATAGATTTATAATTATTCCTTTATGTAGTTGTATTTTAAATCAGGACAAAAAAGATTTATAAGCAAAATATATTTATACTGCTTTTTATATATGCATATATATTTGTTTTCATCATTGTTTTTTATTTCTTTATATGGATTTGAATTACCACCCAATATCCTCTCATCTCAGTCAATAAGATTCTGTGTTGTTTGATGAGAAACCAATTGTTTATTTTATTGAGGATCCCTTGTACAGTATATGAGGAGTGCATCTCTCTTGCAGTTTTCAAGATTTTCTTATTGTCTTTGGCTTTTATCTGTTTGATTGTGATTTGAGTAGGTGAGGATCCCTTTGCAGTTTTACTGTATAGATGTGTTGAGCTTCTTAAAAGTATTAATTAATATTTTTCATCAAATTTGGGAAGTTTTCAGTCATTATTTCTTTAAAATATTCTTTCTGCCTTTTTTCTCCTCTCCTTCTGAGACTTCAGTTATGTGTATGTTGGTATGCTTGATGATGTCCCACTGGTCTTCAAGACTCAGTACATTTTCCCTTATTCTTTTTACTTTTTCTCAGACTGAAAATCTCTGTGGATCTATCTTCAAGCTCTCTCTTCTTTCCTCTGCCTGCTCAAATCTGTTGAGCTTTAGTAGTGGATTTATTTCGGTTATTTATTCGTCAGTTCCAGAGTTTTTATGTACTTTTTAATAATTTCTATTTCTTTACTAACATCTTCTATCTGGTGAAAGATTGTCTTCATCCTTTAAAAAAATTTTTATGCATGATTTTCTTTCATTTTTGTGCATATATATATAACAGCTGGTTTAAAGTTTTTGTCTATTAAATTTAATGTCTAGATTTTCTCAAGGATAGTTACTATTTACTTTTTATGTCCTATATAGTTGCCATACATTCTTGTTTGTTTGCATGTTCTTTTGTTGTTGTTGTTGAAAAACTATGCATTTTAGATAACGTGTAAAATCTGGATATTAGATTTTCCTCCTTCCCAAGGTTTTTTTTAATGTTTTGTGGTGATAGAGTAACTTTTCTGAATTAATTCTATAAACTCTATTTTCCTTGTGTATGATCACTATTGTCTCTGCTCAGTTATGTTAATGATCAGCTAATGATTAGACACAGATCTTTCATTCCTGGAAACTGTGAGACTCCCATTCTTGGCAGAGTGGCTTTTTGTTACTTTCGGGGCACATCTTCAACACTAAGCCAGCTGATAATTTTGCCTGGGTGTTCACTTTACATTTGCATAGGACCTCAAGATCATCTAGAAGTCATGATTTAGGACCTTTATATGAGCCTTAGGGCCTTAGGTCTTTCATCAGCCTGTGTACAGCATTGGGCATGTGCACAGACTAATGCATGAGCATGGTTATCTAGATTTCTGGGAAAACATTGGAGCTTCTCAAAGACTCCCCTGGATATCAAATTTCTCACCTTTTACTTTTAAAATTTTTATCTTATCATTTCTCCAACTGTTATCCATTCCGTTAAGCAGCCTTAATGTTAAACAATTGGCAAGAGTGATTTTTAATAAATCCCCCCTCAGAAAAATGCTATTCACACTGAGTTATCTCTTATGTCAATTAAAGAGATTTCCAATGGAATATTCCAGAAAATCACTGAATAGGTCAAGTAATGACACTTCTTTGCAAATGGGGTTTGAAGGAGGTTCAACCCCATTCTACTCTCTCCAATAGATATCAAGCTTTGAATTTTCATTATGATTAGAAGTTGCTGGTTTTCAAGGCTACTGTGGAGATGGGGAAAAAGAATGGGACTAAGCAAAGTTAAAATGGCACAAAGATCACTGCTCTTATCAATATTCAAGCATTTTTCTTAAATAAATACTCAATGATTATTGCAGCACTTGATTAATTTCCAGAGTTCTGAAAAAGTTGATTCTTATAATTTTTGCCAATTTTCTCATGGTTTTTGTAGAGTAGAGGTTATTTTTAAGGTAGTTAGTTTGTCATTCCTGCTGATGTAGCCATTTTTAAAAAAAGTCATCACCGAACTTCACTATCCACCCAATACTGTTTCTTATTCTTATACTTTGGTCACTATTCAAAATGTTTGTGAAAATCTGTAACTGCAAACACTAATTATAAGTGGAAGCTGTATGTTGTAATGTGTTAGGAGATATAATGTGATGATTACAGTCAAATTACAAAAGAAAAGTCTCACATATTATTTTCCCAAACTACTTTCTCAGATAAAGAAGAGTATGCCAAGATAAGTGAATAAAGTATAAGGAGAGAAAATTTAAAGAAATGTAGCTACCTCCATAAAAGCTAGCATCATTCAAATATAGTTTCCCATAACTATAAATAGCCAGAGATCAGTGAATGTAGAACATACAAATGAAATGGAAAAATATAATCAAAGGGAATGGTTAAATTATTGAAGTATTAAATATACTTCTTAATGGATTTACATAGAAGAATCCTAGCCAAACATCTGCTGTCATTTGCTATTTACACATCATCTACTGGACTTCAGAGTCAGCATTGCTGGTGGGCTTTAGCAAGCCCTGGAGATTCAAAACCAACAATCTCCTCAACCAGACGGTGCTATTCCTAGATACCCATCTGAGACTAGAGACACCTCTCTCAGTGACGATGGGCGATACTTGGAGGAGAAAGACTTTACCAGGCTAAGCTGTTGCTGGAACAACATGGTGCCATAATTATGTGACTTGTCTTGAGATCAGCTTCTGGAAATAAGCTATTCATTTGTATGGAATTTTTAATTTCTTTTCATTTAGTTTTTTTTTAACCGTGCCACACAGCATGTGGGATTTTAGTTCCCTGAACAGGGATTGAACCTGTGGCCCCTGCGTTGGAATCACATAGTCTTAACCACTGAAATGGAAACAAACCAGTCTCCATTGATGTGGAGCCTTCTGTGTAGCAGATTTAAAGTTGTGTCAAAAGTTAAAGCAAGAATACTAATATTTTTAAAATCAATATTCTCATATAATTCATCATTTAAACATTAAACTGTCACCATTTTATATATCCTCCTATAGGAGCATACATATTTTCTTAATTTCTTTCATTTTACCTTTAAACCTATTGTGCAGTAGCATTCATACTGAGAAGTGGATAAAACATGTATGTACCATTCAGTAAAGTATCACATAGTACACATACTATGTGTACACACATAGTATCCAGGCAACCACCACCCCAGTCAAAAAGTAGAATATTTTCCACACCCCAGAGATCTTATTTGACTTTTTTGCTTAATAAGTGAATTGCAGTTGAATTGCAGTGAATTTTGTTAAATGATATCATGACAGTTTTAGAAATAAATGTATTTTGGTAAGAAAGGGATATGTTGTGAAACCAGATTTACGAAATAACGTTAGTATAGACATAGGAGTGAGGATCTGACCTTGAACACATAAATCTGGTGGCAGAGGAAATAGATCAGTATGTTGGTAAAAGTGGCATAAAAACAGAGGAAAATATTGTGTGTGATTGAGTATTGAACTTGCCCACACCTTCAGGGAATAACAAAGACTCAGTTTCAAACTGTGGAAAGCTGAGTAGAAATGTAATAGGACAAAGAAAGTAACACTTTCTTAGTCTGAGATGTGAGCTAATTAGATTTTACTGATACCTGCTACAGTACAAGACTGTAGAACACTTGACTTCCACAAACTCACATCATTTATCTCTAATAATGCTGTATTGTACTCATAAATAAGCTCAGTTTCACCCAATTCACAAATTAACACATAGCACTTAATATGTGCCAGGCATAGTTCTAAGCATTTTGCACATACTAACTCATTTCATCCTCTCAGCTCTTTGAGAAAAATGGAGAAACTGTAACACCAGGGGATGGCAAAGGTGGGACTCAAATTCAGAATGGCTGGCAGCAGAGTCTGTTCTGGGACTATTAAGTTTTTCTCTCTCCATCTAAGGAATTGAAAATTGTGGTTCCCTGGTAAAAATATTGGGCTTTCTTTGATTGTTATCCATAACATATATTCATGTTAATAGCTTGATTATGAAGACTAACTTTTTTTTATTAGAATTAACAGTATTTTAATATATAATAGCTATCAATATAGAGA
The DNA here is from genome assembly GCF_019320065.1 of Cervus canadensis. Lineage (NCBI taxonomy): Eukaryota > Metazoa > Chordata > Mammalia > Artiodactyla > Cervidae > Cervus > Cervus canadensis. The sequence continues at coordinate 120,193,534 of NC_057419.1, forward strand.
AGAATATATCTGAGTTTTCTGTTGTTACATGAAATATATATGAAATTTAAACACTTTTGTCTAGGAAATATTTTCTCATGGGTATCAAAATTTAATGAATACAGAATGTCTTTATTTTTCAAGATATTTGAAAAAGAGTATATTGATGAACTTGTATAAGCAGTTTTTATTAGCAGTATGGTAGAAAGCCCTTCCTCAGTATGATACTAATAACAGTTTGGTGTCACTGCTTTGATTAATGTTAAGGGGTTAGTAATTTTACCACCATTGCTTTTGCACCCTCCATGAAAATGCCAACACTTGGAAATAGGCAAAGAATATCTCAGCATTACTATGAAAATAATGTTGACTTCTTAGACCCCAGGAAAATATCTCTGGGAAAATACCAGAAATACAAAGACCATAGTTTTAAACTAAGGCAACTAAAATCCATTCACTTTATTTTTGTCCTATTTGGGAACAGTTACTCTTTTCTGTAAGCTTTGTTCTCACTTCTGTCTCAGGGTCATATTTGACTTGCAGCCACCTGCCCGCCTTGCTTACAAACTTAGTTCTCCAGACTGCCCATTCCTATACCCAGACACTATTTGCGTTTTCTGGGAGAAAAAAAAACCACCAAAAAACACCTTTGTGCCCAAAGCCCAGAAGATAAGAACTCCCTGACTCAAGTTGAAGTCCCTCCCTTGACTTCCTACAACATGAATTGCTTCTAGAGACCCTGAATTCCTGACTGCCTGGCCCTGTATCTCGTTATATGCTTATTCCTCTCTTGAAGTTTGCCAAGCAAATCTGGTGAATAGTGAGAGACAGATGGTAGGAAAAAATAAGAATTAAGGTTGATAAAATAGAGAACAAAAAAGGAGTCTCCTTGGTCACTTGTAAGGAAGTAAATCCTTCAGTCAGACTGCTCTCTCACGATTGTGTCAAGCTGAGTTGAATTATTACTAAATACTTGGCCACTAATGGTCATCTCCTGTGACTTTTAGGGATTTGAAGTGTTTAGTTATTCTTCTTTGTTTTTATTTATTTCTTTTTTTGGTTATTCTGGGTGTTTCTGGCTGAGTACAGGCTTTCTCTAGTTGTAGCGAGTGGGGACTGTTCTTCCTTGCAGTGTGTGGGGCTCTAGGGCATGCAGGCTTCAGTAGTTGCGGCTCCCCAAGTCTAGAACACAGGCTCAGTAGTTGTGGTGCACAGGCTTAGTTGCTTGGTGGTATGTGGAATCTATCTGGACCAGGGATCGAACCCATGTCCCCCAGATTGGCAGGCAGGTTCCTATCCACAGTGCCACCAGGGAAGTCCTGTTAAGTCATTTTTAGGAGTTTGTACTAACGGAAAAAAAATAAATGAGAGAGTCCAGTCTTTTCTCCACCTACAGGCAGATTTCATGGTAGTTAGCTTACTGTGACAGATAAATTTGATGTTGATATTTCTGTTCCATTCCTTATGGCTCCTCACTGTGTCTGCACAGTTTCTCCAAGAGCAGCTCTCTATTATGTACTACTGAAGAACTATATTTTGCAGGCAATATGACCCAGTTCTGACAACATTAGGGGGCATGCTAGGACCTCAAATTACAGCAAGCAGAGGTGTAGATGGGAAGGAAGTCTGACTTGGGCAAATGATAACCTTCACCCATGCCATTCTTTTATCATCATCATTAGGATCTTTTGTCCATATAATTTAAAATAAATTTTTAAAAGCTTTTAGTTTTCCCCTTTCTGTTTCTAAAAAAGAAACAGTCAAGATTTGAGAGCTGGCTAAAATCTATTTTTAGATTATAAGAGGTTTTGACACCTGCCAGCATATTCAATTACGGTAAAGGCATGTAGAGTTATTTTATCTAATTCTTAATATTTACTATATTAACAATGAAAACATTAAGCACTTGCTAGGTGAAAATCTGTAAGGGCTGTGGGAAACCAAAGTAGTAACTAATATATGAACCTTCTTCTCAAAAATCTCAAACTGAGGTGAGAGGTAGGAAATAGAGAGGAGGTAGGTAGGTAGGCAGGCTTCCCTGGTAACTCAGCTGGTAAGGAATCCACCTGCAATGCAAGAGATCTCGGTTTGATTCCTGGGTTGGGAAGATCCCCTGGAGAAGGGATAGACTACCCATTCCAGTGTTCTTGGGCTTCCCTGGTTGCTCAGACATTAAGGAATCCACCTGCAGTGTGGGAGATATGGCTTCTATCTCTGGATTGGGAAGATCCCCTGGAGGAGGGCATGGCATCCCACTCCAGTATTCTTGCCTGGAGAATCCTGGTGGACAGAGGAGCCTGGCGGGCTGCAGTTCATGGGGTAGCAGAGAGTTGACATGACTGAGTGACAAGCACGGTACAGGTAGGTACGTATTAATTCCTTGTGATAGAAATTTGTGAATGCAGAAAGAGATATATACAGACTCAGTATGGTACCAGCCTACCTCATGGTTCTAAGTATAATATTGGTGGTGGATGGAGCTGTCTCAGGTGTGTGGTGTTTTCCAAATGAGCCCTCCCAGGTACTCGGTCACAAGGACTGGTGGTTGATGGAGAATCTTCTTTTTAAGTGCTGACCCAGGTAGTATGTGTCCACTGCCAATAAATATCAGACACTTGGATATAATCAAAATCAGTCTTCAGAGATGAATTTTAGTCTTTAACTAACTCTCACTAAAGTATTGCAAGTCGTTAAGTCCCATCTAAGAAGGAGCTCCTTATGTTCTCTTGGGCAACACCATTGAAAAATCATTACAAGAGGATTTGTTACTTTTAAGGTAAGATCTCCAACTCTAAACAGTAATTATGCTGTGATCATTAATACTGAACAACTTGCTAAAACATTAAAATTTTTTTTTCTAGTTGGGTCATTAACATCATAAAGTGCAATGGGGATCAAAGTATTGCCTGGAGTGTCTCCTCTCTCTAGGAGATAAGTGGCATGGGCAAAAATCAAAGAGAACTTCATCTTCTTTCTCACTCAGCTTTGATTTGGAAAGGAGGCAGTTAAGTTACATCCAGAAAGTGGCAGTTAGAAAACTTGCCTTCTATTGCATGCTTTTGCTGCAGCAATTACCTCAGCTACAAATCTCATTTACAGAACTCTTTGAAAGTGCTATCTGGACGATGGCAGAATACACTGGAAATCAATGGAGGGTGATTTCATTCCCAAATTGAAGTTACCATTTAATAGTCAGGGAAAAAAACACACACTCGCACACCCCAACCTCCTTCTTATTCATTAATAGATTCCTCAGTAGCAATTATGAGGCTCAACTTTCACAAATTCAATTACTTCTTGAAAAATATGAATTATAAACACTCTTTACCAATTGAAATGCAATCACATCCTAGCTTCCAGAAGGAAAATAGACAGGAACTGTTGGAAATGATCCTAATCATGATGCTAATAAGTAACAGCCCAGTACGTAGTCTGCAAATCAGGCCAGTGCCTGCTTCTCTGTACCTACTGTTATATGATGTTTTCTTTCCTGATTTATAGTATCCTAGCAACCATCGTGCATGTTAGTCCTAATGGATCTAAAAATGATGCACTGGGAAATTTGTCCCTAAGGATCTCATGCTCCAGGGAGGGACACTTTCTCCTTGGGGCGGGGGTGGGGGCAGTGCATATCAATAGCAAAATAGATGTGTGGGGATTAAAGTCCTTTTCTTTGATCTGAGATTTCATTGCCCTTCCTGATCCCATATAGTCAGAGGGCCTGTAATCCAGGTTTAATCTAAATATTGATAGATGGCAGTGCTACCAAGAGATCTTAATTCCACATGAATATTCACAGCAGAAGAGCCAGGAGATATTGCCTGCTAGAGATGACCTTAAGTCTAGCAAAAGTGGACACTGACAATGGCTCTAAATTTCCACCTTATTTACTATTCATTGCTTTGAGTTAAGACAGCAAGGATGCTGTCAAAATTTTCATATAGCCCGTCATTGGTAAGGCTTTAAGTCATTTTCAGCCATTCTCATCTTACTGTAAATTAGATTAGATATCAACTTCATTAGGGCCATCTGATCAAGGTTGGATATTTTTTTTGATACAGAATAAGATTTAGAACTAGGGATAGGGCATAAGAGGCAGAGAAAAGCCAAAAGAAAGAAAGCTAGAGGGAAGTGCCCCTCTAGCCCAGGTTCTTCAAAGTTAGGAACCAGTTTGTATCAGGGACTTTTCCAGATATGCCCTGGGTCTTGACGTAGACTGTACCTGAAGGAGTATGGATTCTACTGTAAATTTGAATGGTCCATTAATTTCACAACGGTGTCAAGGAAGACATTTTATAGCTAAGTAAGATAGTACTAAATGATTGAGAATGTCTTTCCATCCTGGCCTTGAACTCACTTCCTCAACTCCATACTCCCTTCATTTCAGCCATAACATACTTTCCATCATCACTGAGAACAGCCCTGATCAATGATCCTGAATTCTGATCTTTCTCTCTAACCACAATATTCTGGGCTTCTCTGGTTCTTTAACACTTAGTCCCCGCTCAGTGTTCTCTTTTTAGTCCCATCATCACCTTCAAGCCCTTAATTAGTTCTCATTCTCTCAGCTCTTTGCCTCCCACTGTGGTTTGCCTTCATACTCACTTGGGCTCTGTGGGCAACTGTTTTGATGATGTGCTCACTAATATCCTGGGATTCCTTATCAGCTATCTGTCAGAATTCCTGCCTTGCCAATCCAAAGCTTGGATACCCACCCGCCATCCACTTCTTTTGCTTCTGAGGTGCTATTTCTAAGGAAAGTCACGAAAGCATGATGATCTGATTCCCTATGGCCATGCTAGATCATTTCAGCTGCACCTTCTTGGCCTGATCATCTACACTTCTTTTCATGACTTGCTTGCTCCCTTTGCCATTTATTCATTCTTTTGACAAAGTTTTATTTTATTTTATTTTTGGCAGGTAGATTCTTTTTTTTCCCATTTATTTTTATTAGTTGGAGGCTGATTACTTTACACTACTGTAGTGGGAAGATCCAGAGAGATAGGGTGGGGAGGGAGGCGGGAGAGGGGATCAGGATGGGAAATACATGTAAATCCTTGACAAAGTTTTATTAGCTGATTATTACATTTTATCTATGGCCCAAGCACCAAGGGTATGATAAAGATCAAGACTGACAGGGAACCTTCCCTTAGTGAAGGAGTGATGGAGTGAAGGAAACTAAGTGATGGAGTTTATCATTTAGTGAAGTAATGTGGAAAATAAATATGTTTTTAAAAGCAGCTTCATGAAAGCAAGTTCTCTGCAGGAGGGTAAGTGTAAGATGACCTGAGATAAGAACAGGCTCAGAATGTTCAAAGGACTAAATGAAAGTCGGCGTAGGTGGACTACAAAGGGAAAGAAAGAGAGAATATAAGATCACAGAGATGGTTAAGAGACCATGAAAAAGACTTAGGATTTCATTCCACTTTCAGCGGGAATCCATTGGAGAATTCTAACCCAAGGAGTGACATTTTCTGATTTATATTTTGGTAGGATCACTCTTGCCTCTGTGTGGTAGATGTAAGAAGCAAGTGTGGAAACAAAGAGAACAAAGACACTAGTGATAAAACAAACAAATGAATACAACAAAACAGAATCAGACTCACAGATATAGAGAACAGACTAGTGGTTACCATGGGGAGAGGAGTTGGAGGGGGGAGTGCATGAAGGGGGAAAGGGGTTAAGAGTTACAAGCTACCAGTTATAAAATAGCTAAGATATAAGGAATGCAATGTACAGCATAGGAAATGCAGCCAATATTTTCCACTAATAACTTTAAGTGGAGTGCAATCTATAAAACTATTGAATTACTATGTTGTATACCTGAAACTAATATAATATTGTAAATCCACTCTACTTCAGTTAAAAAATCCAAATGAGGGATGATGTTGGTTTGGATCAGGGTTGTAACAGGTTGGATCAGGTTGTAGAGATGGTGAAAGTGTGTGGATTCCATTGAGAAAGTCAAAGGCTGAATGATATGCTCAGGGTCTAATAGAATGACAACTGTTCCCTTTACAAGTCATATTTAAGTTGGTATTTTGCTTCATCTGAAGGAGAGAAAGTGTATTTTCAGTTGTAGCTACTCCTCCACACTTTGGTCCTAGCTCTGATGCACTTGTGGGGGGTGAAAAAAAAAGAGAAATGCCATCGCATAACATCTCTTATCTCTTTGAGTGCCCTCTTCCTGTCCTTTTCCTGGTTTCAGTCTCCTTCAATGCCCTGCACTTATTTCTTGTCTTTCTTCCCATATGGAAACTGTGAATGTCTTGCCTCTTCTGTCCACGGAGGTGAATCCCAGGTAAGAATCTCAGTAACTGTAAAGAGCCATAAAGAGAGAGGCTGTTGAGCAGAGTTGGGGACAGACAGTGTCTCTAGAATCCTTCCCAACAAATTATATCTCACAGAATTCAGTGCCTACTCCTGAGCTAGGTCTCCAAGAGTCTTTTTTTAAACTACCATTCCATGGTCAGAGATAGAAATACCAGACTTCTTGAAAAAATAAGTGTTCAAAAGAGCTAGCAGACCCCATCCTGTTATTTTCTATTTGCCGAGCACTGGAAAAGTTTTGAAGGAGATAGAAAATTGATTCTGATCTCTGCATTTACCCTGAGATTATTCCATCCCTTATTTAGCCAGCTCCATGGAGCACCAATGTTAATGTATATTACCTTGCTAATCTCGACATCACATCTGTGAGCCACATCAATAGTAAGATTTCTCATTTTCCAGATCAATCAATCAACACATATTTTTAAAAGCCTGGACTAGTTTTACCTGCCATGGCCTATGTTTTGGCCTCAAATACAGATGTGTGAGCTGTGATTCCTATATGTGGGATACAAGCTGAAGGCACGAGAAACAATTAGAGAGCAAAGCAGCAATTGATCACGTGTTAACCTGGATCATATAGATTCTAATTTTAGCCTGAGTTTTGAGATGGAAACATCAATTTTTATTTAACATTGAACTCTAGACTGTTAGACCTGGGAAAGCACTTCAAGTCTCATCTACTCAGTTCATAATAATCTAGATTCTGAGGCCCCGACAGATGAAGTAAATTAGCTGTGGTCACAAGCATGTCAGTGGTAGCATCAGCACAGAAACCCAGGTAGTCTTCAAATTTCAGTCCAGTGTTATATACATTTGAAGAAACTTCCCCACCAGTCATATTCTTAGTGTGTTTCTCTGTTGTTCAGTTGCTCAGTTATGTCCGACTCTTTGCAATCCTCTGGACTGCAGCACACCAGCTTTCCCTGTCCTTCACCATCTACTGGAGCTTGCTCAAACTCATGTCCATTGAGTGGATGATGCCGTCCAACCATCTCATTCTCTGCTGCCCCCTTCTCCTCCTGCCCTTAGTCTTTCCCAGCATCAGGGGTCTTTTCCAATGAATCAGCTCTTTGCATCAGATGGCCAAACTATTGGAGCTTTAGCTTTAGCATCAGTCCTTCCAATGAATATATAGGGTTGATTTCCTTTAGGATTGACTGGGTTTCATCTGCTTGCAGTCCAAGGGACACGAGAGTCTTCTCCAACACCACAATTCTTTGGCACTCAGCCTTCTTTATGCTCCAACTCTCATATCCGTACATGACTACTGGAAAAAAAAAAAACCATAGCTTTGAGTAGACGGACCTTTGTTGGCAAAGTCTTCTTAATAAGCTGTCTAGGTTGGTCATAGCTTTTCTTCCAGGGAGCAAGCATCTTTTAATTTCATGGCTACAGTCACCATCTGCAGTGATTTGGGGGCCCCAAAAATAAAGTCTGTCCATTGTTTCTGAACTAATGGAAAAAGCTCAACCCTCAAAAAACTAAGATCATGGCATCTGGTTCCATCACTTCATGGCAAAAAGATGAGGAAACAGTGGAAACAGTGTTTCTCTATAGATGCATTTTATTGGCCATTTGGCTGTGATTCTATTAATTCAAGGTGAACATCTGCAGTTTCTTTTGCCATTTAAGCATCTCACCCAGGAATGACTTCATTTCAGATGTCCTAAACCTAGGGCCCAGTGTTGTGTGACAGAGGTCCCTGAGATAAATATTCAGCTGCTCTCAGGATCTGTCAGTCATCTCCAGGCTCTGCTCTATGCTCACATAATTAATCAACAAGGGATTGACAGTCAGCAACATTTGTGGATCAGACTTTGAGCTGGGTTGGAGGGGAATTGGTCCTTATTGGGCAGGAAAGCTCAGTCTAATTGGGAAGACATGTATGCTATTCATGATGGGGGTGTTCCTATAATAGAGATACAGTCCCTAATTTCAACAGGTTTATAGCTTGATTTAAGCAGAAAGGAAAACAGAAAAAATGAGTATCCAAATAACACACATACACAAGCACAAGTACAGATATATTGTGGTCACATGTACACACTCACAGCAAGTTGTCACCTATCCAGAAGAAATAACTACAATGAGTAAATTCATGAATTGGTGTTTTATGTTGTTATTTTTAAAAGTATTAAGTGTTTAAGCAAACCAATATATCCTAGTTAATGAGGAAGCTGGCTGAACTTGAGTTTCATTGTTCTCAGTTAATATAGTCTCATAATTTTTTTTAAAATTTTATTTATTTATTTTTTTATTAGTTGGAGGCTAATTACTTCACATTTCAGTGGGTTTTGTCATACATTGATATGAATGAGCTATAGAGTTACACATATTCCCCATCCCAATCCCCCCTCCCACCTCCCTCTCCACCCGATTCCTCTGGTCTTCCCAGTGCACCAGGCCCGAGCACTTGTCTCATGCATCCCACCTGGGCTGGTGATCTGTTTCACCATAGATAATATACACGCTGTTCTTTCGAAATATCCCACCCTCACCTTCTCCCACAGAGTTCAAAAGTCTGTTCTGTACTTCTGTGTCTCTTTTTCTGTTTTGCATATAGGGTTATCATTACCATCTTTTTAAATTCCATATATATGTGTTAGTATGCTGTAATGTTCTTTATATTTCTGGCTTACTTCACTCTGTATAATGGGCTCCAGTTTCATCCATCTCATTAGAACTGGTTCAAACGAATTCTTTTTAACGGCTGAGTAATATTCCATGGTGTATATGTACCACAGCTTCCTTATCCATTCATCTGCTGATGGGCATCTAGGTTGCTTCCATGTCCTGGCTATTATAAACAGTGCTGCGATGAACATTGGGGTGCACGTGTCTCTTTCAAATCTGGTTTCCTCAGTGTGTATGCCCAGGAGTGGGATTGCTGGGTCATATGGCAGTTCTAATTCCAGTTTTTTAAGAAATCTCCACACTGTTCTCCATAGTGGCTGTACTAGTTTGCATTCCCACCAACAGTGTAAGAGGGTTCCCTTTTCTCCACACCCTCTCCAGCATTTATTGCTTGTAGACTTTTGGATAGCAGCCATCCTGACTGGTGTGTAATGGTACCTCATTGTGGTTTTTGATTTGCATTTCTCTGATAATGAGTGATGTTGAGCATCTTTTCATGTGTTTGTTAGCCATCTGTATGTCTTCTTTGGAGAAATGTCTGTTTAGTTCTTTGGCCCATTTTTTGATTGGGTCATTTATTTTTCTGGAATTGAGCTTCAAGAGTTGCTTGTATATTTTTGAGATTAATCCTTTGTCTGTTTCTTCATTTGCTATTATTTTCTCCTAATCTGAGGGCTGTCTTTTCACCTTACTTATAGTTTCCTTTGTAGTGCAAAAGCTTTTAAGTTTCATTAGGTCCCATTTGTTTAGTTTTGCTTTTATTTCCAATATTCTGGGAGGTGGGTCATAGAGGATCTTGCTGTGATTTATGTCGGAGAGTGTTTTGCCTATGTTCTCCTCTAGGAGTTTTATAGTTTCTGGTCTTACATTTAGATCTTTAATCCATTTTGAGTTTATTTTTGTGTATGGTGTTAGAAAGTGTTCTAGTTTCATTCTTTTTACAAGTGGTTGACCAGTTTTCCCAGCACCACTTGTTAAAGAGGTTGTCTTTTTTCCATTGTATATCCTTGCCTCCTTTGTCAAAGATAAGGTGTCCATAGGTACGTGGATTTATCTCTGGGCTTTCAATATAGTCTCATAATTTTGATGAAGACAGATCATTTTACTTAAGGAAATATAATTTTTGATGAAGACAGATCATTTTACTTAAGGAAATGTTTATCTTACAGCAGGAACGTAGTTTGAATCTATTCTTGAATTTCCTCTGTGTAGATAATATGTAGTGTTTAACCAGGAATGCAACTAGATGTAAGTCGTAAAGAAACTGGTCTTTATTGAGCACCTGCTATATCCAATTCACTTTGTAGAAATTATCCTAACAACAATGAGATGACTGACGCTGAGATGGGATTGGAAAGCAGACATCTCTGAGTTAACCTCGTGCTCCAGCCATACATTTTGAATACTAAACTAATACTCTGTTTAGTTTCTGACAATTGGGAGTAGGGTGGGAGAAATGGAGCTTTCCAAAAACCTTGGGAAGAAAGTGTAAACTTTTAAGTTATTTTTAAAACTATTTTCAGTTTAGTTCAGTCACTCAGTCATATCCGACTCTTTGCAACCCCATGAACCACAGCACGCCCGGCCTCCCTGTCCATCAACAGCTCCCGGAGTCTAGCCAAACTCATGTCCATTGAGTCGGTGATGCCATCCAACCATCTCATCCTCTGTCGTCCCCTTCTCCTCCTGCTCTCAATCTTTCCCAGCATCAGGGGCTTCTCAAATGAGTCAACTCTTCGCATCAGGTGGCCAAAGTATTGGAGTTTCAGCTTCAGCATCAGTCCTTCCAATGAACACCCAGGACTAATCTCCTTTAGGATGGACTGGTTGGATCTCCTTGCAGTCCAAGGGACTCTCAAGAGTCTTCTCCAACGCCACAGTTTAAAAGCATCAATTTTTCGGCACTCAGCTTTCTTATAATCCAACTCTCACATCCACACATGACTACTGGAAAAACCATAGCCTTGACTAGACAGACCTTTGTTGGCAAAGTAATGTCTCTGCTTTTGAATATGCTGTCTAGGTTGGTCACAACTTTTCTTCCAAGGAGTAAGTGTCTTTTAATTTCATGGCTGCAATCACCATCTGCAGTGATTTTGGAGCCTGCCAAAATAAAGCCAGCCACTGTTTCCACTGTTTCTCCATCTATTTGCCATGAAGTGATGGGACCGGATGCCATGATCTCAGTTTTCTGAATGTTGAGCTTTAATCCAACTTTTTCACTCTCCTCTTTCACTTTCATCAAGAGGCTCTTTAGTTCTTCTTCAATTTCTGCCATAAGGGTGGTGTCATCTGCATATCTGAAGTTATTGATATTTCTCCCAGCAATCTTGATTCCATCTTGTACCTCATCCAGCCCAGCATTTCTCATGGTGTATTTTGATAGATGACAAATATTGTAGATAATGGATAAATTCAAAGAAATCAGCGTATTTAATCAAAAGGTGAATTTGCTTTTAATGAACTTGTCCAAGGTCTTTAGTTGTTTCCGGTCAAAGAGTGGACTCTTTGCCTGGTTAGTATGCATCAGAAGGCAATTATTTTTCAGATTTAAACTTCCTTTGATTGAGTACATGTAATTATTAGACTTTTATCCAAACCAAGATTTTGGATAATGGTAAGAGTAAAGAGAGGCCATGAAGTAAGATATGAGCTAAGATTCAGAGAAATTTCTGATTAGCTTCAGACAATGAGAGTTCTAGTTAAACCATGAAAATTTGGATTTAAAGGCAAGTGTGGAGGGGTGTGCATCATAGCTTTTGTGAAAAGCAGCTTTAGAGTGTTGACAAACTCATCATGAATTCTCATTTGGTAATACACTCTCTTGAGTGGTAATGTGGGAGATCTCAAATCTCCATGAAGAATATTTGCATTATAACATTTTAAATCTTTTCTTTATAGATGAATTTTTAGCAAACTCTCACTCACCTGTGTCACTGTTGCAAACATAAAGTATTTATACAAAGTTAGCCTTTTCAAAAGCTCTGATGTTGAGGAACTGAGGAGGGGAGATCAAGGAGAAAAGTCACTCCACTCTTCTCCTTCCAAGGGTGGGAGACATTGGTTTCCAATAGAACTTTTCGACCTGCTGTTTTTTTTTTCTTGATGAGTCAATAATATTATCAGTTGAAATTCAAATAGTCATTTGGTTACATTATATTCCAATAAAGTCCCAATTAAATTGAATCCAGTTAATTTTGACCCTTAATTACACAGAATTTTGGTTCATTGCCATTACCTGTCTCTGAAAAACAAATAAAAATAAGTAAAATGATATCATATCAGGAATTTAGTGAGACAAAAATATCCCTATATGATGTTCTGTGCTCATTAAAATTGCAACACATTGTTCTATCATTTTCCTCATTCTGAAGGTCCTGAATAGTAAATACTGATGTTCACCCTGAAGAGGTGACAAGGAGTGATTCCATTGTATCCTTTAGATTCTAGGTTCTAAAGCAGAGAAGTGTGCTGAGACATAATGGAAAGATTTTCCAGCAAAAATGAAGAGTGAAATTACAAAGTATTTTCACAGGGTGCAACAGAGCCTTGGCAGGTTAGAACAGTGGACTGAAACTAAGAAGATAAAGTATAATAAAAGCTAATGAGAAGTTCTATACACAATGCCTGCTCCCTCCAAAAAAGAAAAAAAAGGGATTAAACTGAGGAAGCTGAGGTCGAAGTGACTGCTTGTGAAAAAGCCCAAGGGTTTTAGCTGACTCTAGTGGTAAAACCAGTGAATGCTGATGTTTTGACCAAAAAGCTAATGTAATCTGAGAGCATGTTATATCATTTCTAGGTTACAGTCCCACTATTACCTGTGCTGGTCAGATGAACTACATAATATGGAGTTTGTGGGGGACTTATAGGGAGAATATTGATAAACTGAATGATAAAGAAAGATGACCTTGATAACCTACGGTTTTTATAAGAAATGGCTGAAGAAATCTAGCGAGTCAAATCTGAGTTGCAGTAGAAGGCAGATAGCCCTTTTGTAACTTAGGAAATGCTAACATGTAGAAGACAATAGATTAATTTTTTTTATAGCTCCAAAGGCTCTCACTCTGATCAATAGACTTTAAAAGATGGGAACATTTCTGGGTTCTATGACTTGATTCTTGCGTTCTGCAGGGAGTTGTGTTAGATGACCCTGCAGATCCCTTCCGGTTATAACATTTAAGCTTCTGACAAGTATCCAGCTGATTGTTAATCCTCCCTTTACCTGAAGCTTACTATACAAAATTCATTTGACTGGAAGAGAACAAGATTATACTAAGATAATTTGAGCTAAACTCATTCCTACCAGGTACAAGCATTTTTGCATTGAAAAGGTAACCATGGTGCTTCATCTTCATCTGTTTGATTTTTCCCTATCTTTGTTGCTTTTTCTTTCCTAATTTTTAAATTATTTTTTGAGATTCCATTGTCCAAACTCAGCAAAACCTAAATTGCAACACAGTTATGCAGTGTTAATACCATCTGCAGTGTTGTAGGCTGATCATGGGATAGAATATGTATGAACTGTGAATTTCAAAAATTGATCCCCTCCTTTTTTCCTGTCTGGAAACTAGGGTTTAAGTCCTGTGTGGAGGAACATTAACTTTTGGGTTGATTTATAAGATACTTGAAAAATAGAACTATAATCCTGATACTTGAGAAAGTAATTGCTGAAGCAAAAAGACCACTATTCATAGTTTTCAAGGGAGTGGTGGAAGCAGCAGCAGTAGCAGCAGAGTCTTAGCTTAAGGTAGACATGGCAAGAGGTTGCTTGACAGAGGGGCATTAGGCCATCCTATAGCCTCCATTAGCCCTGCCATCCTCAATTAAAAAATACATTGGGCTAATAGTGGCAGAAGATATTTATAGTCTACTAGTATAAAAATAGTCCAACCTGACTAAGCATATGAAAAGATATTCAATTTCACTAGTCATCAGGGAAATGCAAATTGAAATTATAGTGAGATACCACTACACACCCACCACGGTGGCTAAAATTAAATAGATTGACAACAGCAAAGCTTTATGAGTAGTTGGAGAAACCAAAGCTCCTGTACTTTGCTGGTAAGAGTATAAAATATTATAACCACTTTGGAAAACTGTTTTGCAGTTTCTCATGCTTAAACATACATCTACCTGTGACCCAGCATTTTGACTCCTAGGCTCTTTTCCTAGGAGGAGAAATGAAAATATATGTCCACAGAAGGAACTTGTATGAAATGTTTATAACAACTTTAAAAAAAAAATACCCTCAAGATAGAAACAACTCAGATAACCCTCAACAGGAGAATGGATAAACAAATTATGCTGTATCCAATCATTGTAATACTACTTAGCAAAATGAATTACTGATATATTCTAAAACATAGCCCCATCCTTTTCTAAACCACTTTATTGAGGTATTATTGACATACAAAACACTGTAACTAGTTAATGTATATAGGATGATGAGTTTGGAGAAAAGTATACATCCACGAAATCATAACCACAATCAATGCCATAAACATATCCATTGCCTATAAAGTTTTCTCCCAGTTATTTATTTGTTTAGATAAAAGCACAGCTTAAGATCTACTCTTTTAGCATATTTCAAAGTGTACAATTCAGTGTTGTTAACTATAGCCATGTGATGTGCAATAGATCTCTAGGGCTTAATCACCCTGTATAACTGAAACTTTGTACCCTTTGACCAAGACCTTCTCATTTTGCACCCCAGTGCTTTTTCATCACCATTCTGTGCCCTGCTTCTATGAGTTCTGCTATCTAATACTCTCCATGTAGGTGTAATTTAGTATTTTTTCTTTTGTGTCTCATTTATTTCACTTAGCATAACATCCTATAGATTGATCCATGTTGTCGCAGATGACAGAATTTACCTTATTTTTTTAAGGCTAATGGGGAAAAATGTTCTCATCAATTAATAGATCAATGTTATGTACACAAGATTGAATGAGTGAAACCAGAGGCAAAAGAATATGTACTTATAATTCCATTTCAGTGAATTTCAAGAACAGACAAGACAATCAAAACAGTGGTTACCCAGACTAGGGGTTGCTGTGAGGGATTGACTGGGAAGGAGTAACAAGGGAGCTTTCTTCTGGGATGTTAGAAATATTCCATATCTTGATTTGGGTATAGGTTACACTTGTCTAACTTTTGTCAAAACTCACTAAATTTATACCCTTAGGATGTACATTTCTCTATACAAAAATTTTACTTCAATAAAAATTTAAAAATATGCCAGCAGTTAGCATGCTGAAACTTTCATGTAAACCATAGCAAGACCCATGTGCTTAAAAGCTTGATATGGAGATGCAGCTTCAAAAGAGATTCCCTCAGTAGATCTCCAACCAGATCACCACACATATACTTCTTCCCAATGTGGAAATTCTAGAGTTACCACTGGGTTAATGCCTATGGAAAACAATAGCTGAAAAGAGGATATAATCTTCACAGGTCATGGGATCCTGTATGGTCTGGACATTTGGCCACTGAAATGGGTACTCAAACTAAAATAGAATCCAAATAATAGACATCTCAGAAGGGAACATTTGAAGGGTAGGTAAAGATCAAAGCCTTCCATATTGCTTTTCATGGAAGGTCAACAAGGAAAGTGTATGATTTTAGAACTAAATGGGCCTGGGTTATTATAAAAAAACTTTTCATGTGCTCAAGCCTTTTATCTAAAAATGGAGGTCATACCATCTCCCATAAAAACAGTTTAAATCAGATTTATAAATATTAGCTATTAATTTCCTAGTTCTATGGGAAACATGTAGTTAAGTATCTTGTACATGGGTAAGTGGGGGCTGATTAGATATTTTTATAGACTAAACACAATATGAAGTTATTATAAAATGAAGAATATTTTTCCTGTTCTATATATTACATCCCCATAACTCATTTATTTTACAACTTGTAGGTTGTACTTTTAAATTTCCTTCACTTATTTTATCTTTCTCCTCCATTCCCCTCTGGTAACCATTAGTTTGATTTTGTATCTGTGAGTCTGTTTTTGATTTACTATATGTTTGTTTTCTTTTTTTAGATTCCACATATAAGTAAAAACATACAGTATTTGTTTTTTTCTACCTGACATTTCACTAAGCACAATACCCTCCAGGTCCATTTATGTTTTTACAAATGGGAAAATTTCATTCTTTTTATGACCGAGTAATATTCCACTGCGTGTAAGTATACTACATCTTATTTATCCATTCATGTGTCAATGGGCATTTAGATTGTTTCCATGTCTTGGGTATTGCAAATGATGCTGCTGTGAACATAAGGGTGCATATATCTTTTTGAATTAGTGTTTTCATTTCCCTTGGATGAATACACTAAAGTGGAATTGCTTGATCATGTTATAGTTCTAGTCTTAATATTTGAGAAAACTCCATTGTTTTCCATAGCAGCTGCATCAAGTTACATTCCCACCAACTGTATATAAGGGTTCCCTTTTCTCCATATCCTCACCAACACTGTTATTTGTAGACTTTTGGATAATAACTTTTATGACAGGTGTAAGGTGATTTCTCATTGTGGTTTTAATTTGCATTTCCTTTATCATTAGTGATGTTGGACATCTGTTCATGTGCCTATTGGCCATCTGTATATCTTCTTTGAAAAATGCATACTCAGGTTTTCTACCCATTTTTAAAATCAGATTGGGTTTTTTATATTAATGTATGAATTATTTTTATATTTTGAATATTAACACTTTATCAGCCATATCATTTCAGGCTCTGACCCTTTTCAAGTTCTCTTTAAAGAGGGCTACTTTTCCTTGTTAGGTCTGGCAAATTCCCTTGAGGTAACTTTCCCTCTAGGCCCAAAGATATGTTCTTTATAGTTATAGAGTAGTGTAAATTAGAGGAACTTCAAAATTGGACAGAATTCGATTCAAATCTTGGCTCTTCCCGTTAATAGCTGTGTGATTCTTGGAAGATAAACTCACTGAGGTTCAGTTTTTTGACTTATAAAGTGAAGAGAATAATAATAGTTTCCTCATAAGATTAAACATACTATGTATGCCTAAAGCATGTAGAGTGGTGTCTGACTCACAGTAGGTGCCCACTAGGCAGTACCTGTTATTATTAGGATCAAAGGTCTTAACTTGGTCTGTAAGGTGGACCCACTTGCTTATACTTTTCTTTTAAAATGTATCATCTATCTTCCTATTTCAATTTTATTCTTTGTTATGTGATACCCAGTGTGAGTAAATTACTGCATATACATTGAGTCTGTACTATGCCTGAGCCCTTTTGCCTTGTTGAGATTTTTGACTTACCTCAGCTTATGTACCACAGCTTATCTGCTTTTTCTTTTGTTTTTTTTTCTTTTTTTATTTATTTATTTTTTATTTTTTGTCATACATTGATATGAATCAGCCATAGATTTACACGTATTCCCCATCCCGATCCCCCCTCCCACCTCCCTCTCCACCCGATTCCTCTGGGTCTTCCCAGTGCACCAGGCCCGAGCACTTGTCTCATGCATCCCACCTGGGCTGGTGATCTGTTTCACCATAGATAGTATACATGCTGTTCTTTTGAAATATCCCACCCTCACATTCTCCCACAGAGTTGCCTGTCCCCTAGGTCTCAGGCTGTAAACTGTACCTCTTTATCATGAACCAAACATGACCTATTTGTGAATTTGTCCAGAGTCATGGCTTCTTTTGGCCTGTTTTGACCTAGAATCACTCTTAATTCAGCACCAACATTGGATTGCTAGTTACTTTTCCCTGTGTCTTAAATCCCAATTATGCCCTATTATACTGGGAAGAAAAGGCCATGCTCATCCATTTGTTTTCTTTTCAGTGGCAAATATGTGTTCTGTCAACATCCATTTCCTTTTTACTAAAGAAAAGTCAGTGCTACTGCTCTGTCCAAGATAGTAGTCATGGGTAAATGTGGCTTTTTAACTTAAATTAAAAGTAAATAAAATTAAAAATTCACTTGTTCAGTTGCACTAGCTGTATGTTAATAACTCAATAGCCAGGTGAAGCTAGTAGCTATTGATGTTTCAAATATGGGGTTTAGATTAGGATATTATAAGATGTGTCTTCAATTATAGCATCTTGAAAATCTGTTGGGGAGAAAAGTGAAATATCAGGTGAATTTTACCTCTGGCCTTAGAGTAAAAAAGGGACAAGAATAACAAAGTTGAGTATGGACTTGAGACCCAGATAACCTAGTTTAAAAGCATGCTTCTAACATTTACTAGTGTGTGATCTTGGGTAATCTCTTAGTTTCTCTGTGCCTATTGCTCTATCAGTAAAGTTTTGGTAACAGTGTGTGCTCAGACACTCAGTTGTGTCTAATTCTTTGTGACCCCATGGATGGTAGCCCGCCAGTCTCCTCTGTCCATGGAATTTCCCAAGCAAGAATACTGGAATAGGTTGCCATTTCCTTCTCCAATTTGTTGTTGTTCAGTCGTTCAGTCATGTCCAACTCTTTGTGAGCCCATGGACTGCACCATGCTGGGCTTCCCTGTCCTTCACCATCTTCCAGAGCTTGCTCAGAATTCATGTCCATTGAGTCCATGATGCTTGATTTGTGACCTAAGATGTGGTCTATCCTGGAGAATGCTCATTGTGCACTTGAGAAGAAGGTATATTCTGCATTTGGATGGAATGTCCTGAAGATATCAATGAGATCCATCTTGTATAATGTATCATTTAAGACTTGTGTTCCTTATTAGTTTTCTGTTTTGATGATCTCTCCATTGGTGTAAGTGGGGTGTTAATGTCTCCTACTTTACTGTGTTACTATCAATTTCCCCTTTTATGTCTGTTACTGTTTATCTTATGTATTGAGGTGCTCCTATGTTGGGTGCATAGATATTTACAATTGTTATAGCTTCCTCTTGGATTGCTCCCTTGATCATTATGTAGTGTCCTTCCTTATCTCTTGTAATATTCTTTATTTTAAGGTCTGTGTTGTCTGATATGAGGATTGCTACTCCAGCTTTCTTTTGCTTTCTATTTGCATGGAATATATTTTTCCATCCTCTCACTTTCAGTCTATATGTGTATTTAGGTCTGAAGTGGGTTTCTTGTAGACAACATATATATGGGTCTTCTTTTTGTATCCATTCAGTCAGTCTGTGTCTTTTGGTTAGAGCATTTAATCCATTTATATTCAAAATAATTATTGATATATATGTTCCTATTGTCTCTTGAGAAATCTGTATGCAGGTCAGGAAGCAATAGTTAGAACTGGACATGGAACAACAGACTGGTTCCAAATAGGAAAAGGAGTACATCAAGGCTGTATATTGTCACTGTGCTTATTTAACTTATATAGAGTACATCAAGAAATGCTGAGCTGGATGAAGCACAAGCTGGAATCAAGATTGCTGGGAGAAATATCAATAACCTCAGATATGCAGATGACACCACCCTTATGGCAGAAAATGAAGAAGAACTAGAAAGCCTCCTGATGAAAGTGAAAGAGGAAAGTGAAAAAGTTGGCTTAAAGCTCAACATTCAGGAAACACAGATCATGTCATCCGCCCATAGCTTCATGGCAAATAGATGGGGAAACAGTGGAAACAGTGGCAGGCTATTTTTTTAGGCTCCAAAATCACTGCAGATGGTGACTGCAGCCATGAAAAACAAACAAAAAAACAAACACTTACACCTTGAAAGAAAGGTTATGACCAACCTAGACAGCATATTAAAAAGTAGAGACATTACTTTGCCAACAAAGGTCTGTCTAGTCAAGGCTATGGTTTTTCCAGTAGTCATGTATGGAAGTGAGAGTTGGATTATAAAGAAAGCTGAAGAATTGATGCTTTTGAACTGTGGTGTTAAAGACTCTTGAGAGTCCCTTGGACTGCAAGGAGATCCAACCAGTCCATCTTGAAGGAAATCAGCCCTGAGTGTTCATTGGAAGGACTGATGTTGGAGCTAAAACACCAATACTTTGGCCACCTGCTGTGAAGAGCTGAATCATTTGAAAAGACCCTGATGCTGGGAAAGATTGAAGGTGAGAAGAGAAGGGGATGACAGTGGATGAGATGGTTGGATGGCATCACCGACTCAGTGGACATGAGTTTGAGTAAACTCCGGGAGTTGGTGCTGGACAGGGAGGCCTGGCATGCTGCAGTCCATTCAGTCGCAAAGAGTCAGACATGACTGAGTGACTGAACTGAACTGAATTGCCATTTTTTTAATTGTTTGGGGTTTGTTTTCATGATCTTTTTCTTCTCTTGTATTTCCTGCTATAGAAGTCCCTTTAACATTTGTTGCAAAGCTGGTTTGGTGGTACTGAATTCTCTTAACTTTTGCTTGTCTGAAAAGCTTTTGATTTCCCCATAAATTTTGAATGAGATCCTTGCCGGGTAGAGTAATCTTTGTTGTAGATTTTTCCCTTTCAGTACTTTAAATGCATCCTGCCATTCCCTTCTGGCCTTCAGGGTTTCTGCTGAAAGATCAGCTGTTAAACGTATGGGGCTTCCTTTGTAGGTTACTTGTTGCTTTTCCCTAGCTGCTTTTAATATTCTTTGTGTTTAAGCTTTGTTAGTTTGATTAGTATGTGTCTTGACATGTTTATCCTTGGGTTTATCCTGTATGGGACTCTTTGTGCCTCTTGGACTTCACTGGCTATTTTCTTTTTCTTGTTGGGGAAATTTTCAACTACAGTCTCTTCAAAAATTTTCTCATACACTTTTCTTTTTCTCTTCTTCTGGAACCCCTATAATTTGAATGTTGGTGCATTTAATATTGTCCCAGAGGTCTCTGAGACTATCCTCAGATTTTTTTCATTATTTTTACTTTATTCCACTCTTCAGCAGTTATTTCCACCATTTTATCTTCCAGCTCACTGATCCTTTCTTCTGCTTCAGATTTTCTGCTATTGATTCCTTCTAGAGTATTTTTAAATTCAGTAATTGTGTTGTTTGTCTCTGTATGTTTATTCTTTAATTCTTCTAGGTCTTTGTTAATTGATTCTTGCATTTTCTTCATTCTATTTTCAAGGTTTTTGATCAACTGTACTATCATTATTCTGAATTCCTTTTCAGGTAGTTTGCCTATTTCCTCTTCATTTATTTGGATTTCTGTGTTTCTAGTTTATTCCTTCATTTCTGCAGTATTTCTCTGCCTTTTCATCATTTTTTAAAACTTATTATATTTGAGGTCTCCTTTTCCCAGGCTTCAAGGTTGAATTCTTTTTTCCTTTTGGTTTCTGCCCTCCTAAGGTTTGTCCAATGGTTTGTGTAAGCTTTGCATAGGGTGAGATTTGTCCTGAGTTGTATTTATTTTTTTCCTCTGATGGGCATGGCTGAGTGAGGTGGTAATCCTGTCTGCTGATGATTGGGTTTGTATTTTTGTCTTGTTTGTTGTTTGGATGCACCATCCTGCAGAGGGTGCTATGGTAGTTGGGTGATGCTGGGTCTTGTATTCAAGTGGTTTCCTTTGTGTGAGTTCTCACTATTTGCTACTCTCAGGTTCAAGCTGGTTTTAGAAAAGGCAGAGGAACCAGAGATCAAATTGCCAATATCCGCTGGATCATCGAAAAAGCAAGAGTTCCAGAAAAACATCTATTTCTGCTTTATTGACTATGCCAAAGCCTTCGACTGTGTGGATCACAATAAACTGTGGAAAATTCTGAAAGAGATGGAAATACCAGACCACCTGACCTGCCTCTTGAGAAACCTGTATGCAGGTCAGGAAGCAACAGTTAGAACTGGACATGGAACAACAGACAGGTTTCAAATAGGAAAAGGAGTACATCAAGGCTGTATGTTGTCACCCTGCTTATTTAACTTATATGCAGAGTGCATCATGAGAAACGCTGGGCTGGAAGAAGCACGAGCTGGAATCAAGATTGCCAGTAGAAATCTCAATAACCTCAGATATGCAGATGACACCACCCTTATGGCAGAAAGTGAAGAGGAACTAAAAAGCCTCTTGATTAAAGTGAAATAGGAGAGTGAAAAAGTTGTCTTAAAGCTTAACATTCAGAAAACTAAGATCATGGCATCTGGTCCCATCACCTTATGGGAAATAGATGGGGAGACAGTGGAAACAGTGTCAGACTTTATTTTTCTGGGCTCCAAAATCACTGCAGATGATGACTGCAGCCATGGAATTAAAAGACACTTAGTCCTTGGAAGGAAAGTTGTGACCAAACTAGATAGCATATTAAAAAGCAGAGACATTACTTTGCCAACAAAGGTCCATCTAGTCAAGGCTATGGTTTTTCCAGTGGTCATGTGTGGATGTGAGAGTTGGACTGTGAAGAAAGCTGAGCACCGAAAAATTGGTGTTTTTGAACTGTGGTGTTGGAGAAGACTCTTGAGAGTCCCTTGGACTGCAAGGAGATCCAACCAGTCCATCCTAAAGGAGATCAGTCCTGGGTGTTCATTGGAAGGACTGATGCTGAAGCTGAAACTTCAGTACTTTGGCCACCTCATGCGAAGAGTTGACTCATTGGAAAAGACCCTGATGCTGGGAGGGATTGGAGGCAGGAGGAGAAGGGGACAACAGAGGATGAGATGGCTGGATGGCATCACTGACTCGATGGGCATGAGTTTGAGTAAACTCTGGGAGTTGGTGATGGACAGGGAGGTCTGGGGTGCTGCGATTTATGGGGCTTGCAAAGAGTCGGACACAACTGAGTGACTGAACTGAACTGAACTGAGGGTTAGGAGTCCTTGGTAGTCTGGGGTCTTGAAATCAGTGCTCCCATTCCAAATGCTCAGGGCTTGATTTCTGGCCAGGAACGCAGATTCCACAGGTGGTTTATTATGGCATTAAATGAGATTAAAACAAATACCTAAATGCGAGAAACCAAAAATGAACCCCAGACCAATGGCAGTTACAAAATCAGGCAAATAATAATTAAAATAATGGAATATACACATATACATATACACCCATAAACAAAATCAAAACAGTCCAACAAAAATAAAGTACAATAGGTTGACACTATAAACAAAGGAAACCAAGAATGTTATCCACCAGTTAAGAACAAAACGAACTAAAGCACAAATTGGAAAACAAAGCTAAAGCAAGGTGCCAAGTGGGGAATGAGGCAGTGAAAACAAAACCAACAAATACAGTAAGAAAAAGAAAGGAAAGAAAGACTAGAAATACGAAGTTAAATAGAGATAGATAAGGAAGATTTATGTATATTAAAGTGTAACTGCAAGGGGAAAAGAATAGTAGGAAAAACAAAGGAATAAATGTAGAAAAATAACAATAGGCTTTAAAACTTAAAATTAAAGAAAGAAAGAAGAAAAGGAAAACTCCACAGAGCTGCAAAAGCCCAACATAGAGGCAGAGGTTTATGAAAGCAGTGAAAAGTGTAATTGGAAAAAAAAAAACTCAAAAGCTTAGTTACACTTCATAGTGCTAGTAAAATCAACAGCTACCACAGAAGGAAAAAAAAAAAAAACGAAAAATCCAAAAGAAACTACAGAAGTCAAAATATAAAAATAATAAATGTTTTTCTTGTCTCTGCTGTCGGTGTCCTTTCCCTCGCTGGGGGTCACAGTCCACCTCACCTCCCTAATCTTCCCTCCAACACCACTCTGATCTCTGGATTTGCTGTGGGGGCAGCTCAGACTCTAATCTTGTCCTACTCCTTGTGTTCTTGCATCCAATGGCCACAGCTATCAGAACTAGTGTGTTTTCTTTTGTGGGAGCTCTCAATGTCCTTTTATATATTATAACTCCTGTGGCTAAGGCAATCTGTGTCCCTGCCCACTTGGTACCATCAGGGTCCCCATGACCCAAGTAGCTGTGCCACCTTCATGCTCAACCCTCACTGGGGCAGAGCTGCCATAGACAAAAAAAAGTCTTGCATCTATGCCCATGGGGTTGCTTCGGTTGTGTCCAACTCTTAGTGATCCTGTGGACTGAGGCCAGCCAGGCTTACCTGTCAGTGGAGTTCTCCGGGCAAGAATACTGGAGTATATTGGCTAATGCATGTTGCCATTCCCTTCTAGAGTCCTATATTTCCTGCTTCCCTAAGCTGCCAACTCCCCTGAGTACCTGGTGCTCCCAGAGGCCCTGTGACCCAAGCAGCTGCACCACCTCCACACCTTGCCCTCACTGGGGTAGACCAAAGTCCTCCAGGGCAGCCTCAGAAGCAAACCCCAGTAGACGACCCACACGCAGAGGTGGAATTAAAAGCACAATTGAAACCCAGGGGCAGTTGTGGCTAAGGAAGAAGACCCAAAACCTTCCTGCCAGCTGGACAAGCTTCATATTAAATCTACATGATCAACCAGGCAGAGTGTGTCTATGGAATATATAAAAGGACATTGAGAGCTCCTCTGGCAATTTTGATTCTAGCTTGTGCTTCATCCAGCCCAGCATTTTGCATGATGTACTCTGTATAGAAGTTAAATAAGCAGTGTGACAATATTCATCCTTGACATACTCCTTCCCCAGTTTTGAAACAGTCTATTGTTCTATGTCTGGTTCTAACTGTTGGTTCTTGACCTGCATACAGATATCTCAGGAGGCAAGTAAGGTGATCTGGTATTCCCATCTCAAAGAATTTTCCATAGTTTGTTGTGATCCACCCAGTCAAAGGTTTTAGCACAGTCAATGAAGCAGAAGTAGACATGTTTCTGGAATTCTCTTGCTTTATCTGTGACCCAGTGGATTGTGGCAACTTGATCTCTGGTTCCTCTGCCTTTTCTAAAGCCAGCTTGTACATGTGGAAGTTCTTGGTTCACATACTGTTGAAGCCTAGCTTGGAGGATTTTGAAGATTTACTTCTTCAATAGTAGTGCCCAATTTATAGGCAATTTTGAACAGTGCTCAGTATACAATAATTCTTATGTACATGGTAGTTGTTATTGTTCTTGTTATGAAATTGAAAGATAGTGTTTTGAAAACTGGATTTTAGGGCAGTTGTTTAGGAGCCATGCAGTTGAACATTGCTGGTAAACAGCTGAAACAACAAAGATTTGATAATCAATAACTGTGATTTCATAGAGTTGTCACTGTTGTTCACTCACTAAGTTGCTTCTGACTCTTTTTGACCCCATGGACTGCAGCATGCCAGGCTTCCCTGTCCTTCACCATCTTCCAGAGTTTGCTCAAACTCATGTCCATTGAGTCACTGATACCATCCAACCATCTTGTCCTCTGCCTCCCTCTTCTCCTTTTACCTTTGATCTTTTCCAGCATCAGGGCCTTTTCCAGTGAGTCTACTCTTCGTATCAGGTGGCCATAGTAACCAAATTAGGTTTTATATCTTATAGTTGGAACTGGGTCTGGCTTTCCTGGAGGAGGAGGACATGGATATATTTTATTTCCATGCTTAGTTTCAAATTCTAGGGGGATTTCCTAAGTGAGAATGAAAAATTAGCTATAGGGTCAAGAATGGGCAGAGAGGAGTATTAGACTGGAAAGTTAGTTTGAAAAAATAATCTCTGTAAAGGTGACATTTTCAGCAGGTTGGGAACACCCACTGAAGGATATATTGAGAAAACAAGTTGAATTTTAGTATAGGGGATGATCAAGGAGTAGTGTTAGGCAAGAGGAAGCTTACAGAAATAAAAAAAATAAAGAGGTGTTAGCATTGCTTACAGTTCTCTTTGCCTCTTTCAGTGTGAGCAGACTACATATAAAGACATGGGCACTTTCCCTTGTTGAGATGAGGGTCAAAAATATTTGAGCTTCATCATTTTTGTCTTGCAAGTTTAAGTCAGGATTTAGATTCTATATCAAAGAATTTCTTTGGGTTCAAGTATTTAGTAAGTACACTCCAAAAGTATTTTAGTAACGTCAGCCCAATCTAGTCCAGCTTTTCTTGGCTGGGCTGGGAGACTTCCTGGGCAGTCTATTACCCTTATTTCTCTTCCTCACCTCAAGTCCATCTAACATACAGTTTCTCCAGGGGAAAAAAAGTTCTTCAGGCCAATTCAGTCATTTCCTTGTAGTGGTAATGGATCTGACAGATGACGATGCAGATGGACTACTCCCAGAAAGAAAATAAAATCACATATCTGGGTACCCTTGTGCAGCACAAATGGTATAATAGTAACTTGATATTTAAATTATTTTCACTTAATAGTTAAACTGAGTCTTTAAAATAAAAGTTCATCAATTACAGCAACTAGTCTACACATAGATAGAGAAACACCAGGGCAGTATGTATTCAGTTAGGCATAAGTTGTTATGACTCATGCAAGGAAAGTGGCAAGGAGGTTGGATCATTGGAAGAGGTGACAGCACAGTGGTAGCCTCAGGCTTAAACATGAAAAGCATGTTGTGCCACATTCAGAACAAAGTTGCCAACACAATGAACATCAGTTAAATAAATGGGCATTGGATGGTTGTGATAAATATTTTGGATTTCATATTGATGGGGATAAACCATTAGTGGGAAAGAAAGATAAGAGTTTAAGAGAAAACTAGGAGTGTTGACAAGATTTGATTGTGTTTCATGGGATGAAGGACCTGGAGGAATCAAGACTGACTTCTGCATTTCTGAGATGAACAACTGATGCATAGTGATGCTCTTCACTAAGAACATTGGAAAAAAGCAAAAAAGTGAAGTTGCTCAGTCATGTCCGACTCTTTGCGACCCCATGGACTATAGCCCACCAGGCTCCTCTGTCCATGGGATTTTCTAGGCATGAATACTAGAGTGGGTTGCCATTCCCTTCTCCAGGGGATCTTTCCAACCCAGGGACTGAACCCAGGTCTCCCACATTGCAGGCAGACTCCTTACCTTCTGAGCCATGTGGGCAATTAAGAACATTGGAGGAGGAATAAATTTGAGGTGTGTAGATGATAAATCTAACTTGACAAATGTTTTTCTTGGTGGAGAGAAATGTTAAATATGAGTTATCTGGGGGTCATCTAAGTGGAGGTTTTCTATAGGAAGCCAAATAGTGAAACTGGATTCAGAAAACATAATGCACCACAAGACACACACCAATTGGAAAGTGATCAGGAAAACAACAGAAGAGTAGGTGATTTTTCCTAGGATGATTTTAGGAAAGAGAACCAAGGAAGAAGCCTGGAATATTTCAATATTTAAGTGATCGATAGAGTCAAGTGAATGAAAATGAGGATAAAAATTAAGAAATTTGATGAGAGTCATGTCAAAAAAAGTGATAGTATAAACATCACCAGAACAATTAATAACAAAAGTGATCAGTGGAAATATATGCCACATGGAATTCAAAGATTTTGCATTTAGTGATAAGTGCTGAGCTTAGTGAATAATTACAGGAGCAAGTGTATTTCAGTAACCAGATTTTACTCAGTTAAAACAGAAGTAGGGACAGTGAGTGTAGATTACTCATGCAAGCTGGTTGTCTATAAAGAGATGAAGAGTGGAGATAATAGCTAGAAGGAGATACCTGAAGGACTCTGGTGCCTTTGTATTGCTACTGAACTTAAAATGTGTGTGTGTGTGTGTGTGTGTGTGTGTACATACATGGAGAAGACTCGAAAATGTTCATTGACTGTTGGAAAGAGTCTGTTGTCTGTTTGGGAGAACTAGAGAAAGCGAAATTGTGGCCTCCATCCCTTTGCAGAAAGGATATAAAAACAGAATTTTGAGTGAGGTCACAAAAGCTGCAGCACTACTGGAATGAGCCATGCCTGAAAATCTCATCTGGTGCATGAGTGATCATTAATTGCCTCCTGTATTGAGCATTAATGAGGAGGCGGTGGTGACCATTAATTAGGAGATGTTTGCAAGATGAAAAAAAAGGCATTCACTCCTGGGAAATTCAGTGGATGGCATTAAAGGACACTGTCTTCTAACACGATTAAAGAGGGGAAATTAATGACATGAAAACTTGAATAAAGAGGTATCATGAAATGGCATCCAAGCAGGTGAAAGATATCAGAAAATTCCCACCTTGAAATGGCCACTAAATCTGTGTCTAAATAAGCAACGGCAAATGAAGAGTTGAAGAAATTGTTTTAAAATCTCAAGGTTCCCAACCTCATTATGGAGAAAAGATAAATTCATAAGATCAGAACTTCTCAGGAGTGTTTGTGGCTCAGGGTCCATCCCTGGGGATTGTGGAACCTGGAAACAATCACACTTCTATCTACCTAATTCTACTGTATTTATCTGGAAGAAATCACATTATAAGAAACATAAAATAAAAATCTAAAGGAAAACAAAAGGAAGTCTTTACAAAAAGCCTTCCTGTGGATATAGCTTCTGGACGTGGGAGCAGTGCCTTCACTCTTCTAGGGGCCTAAACTTGAAAGGCCTGTTTGTGCATGTGAGCTTCTGACCTGGTGTCTTTTATTTTAGTGTCAGGTGGGATCGAACTTGTCCCCTCATCTACAACCTTGTGGAAGAGTTCCGTTTGGGTATTCCCCTCTTTCCTTAACTGTTGTCCTGCCTGATAATTTGCATATTGAGGTAGCAGAACCGAGACCATGGGGTACTCATTTAGCATCAGACAGATATATCTACAAAAAGTTTACTGCTGTAGGTAACTTTGAGAGAAGTCCCTTCAAGACCCAGAGAAACTCAATTCGCATTTTTAATTTATTCATTCTATCAGTAAATATTTATTAAGTAGCAAATATGTTCCAAGCACTGTGCTAGGCACTAGGAACATAGTGATTTTGAGAAGCCTGCCTTCCTAGGAATCATATTTGAAAATTTTGACCACAGCAACTTTTTATACCTTTACCCCATGGCTCAGCATTTGATGTCACCAGGCCCTATGCTGGACAGAAACTTGACGACTTTGTTGTGCCCTATGACATGATTTCATGCTGATCCATCCGCCTGCCTGCTCACTGCCTTGCATTATTTTTTTTTTACTTTTTTTTTTCATTTATTTTTATTAGTTGGAGGCTAATTACTTTAAAATATTGTAGTGGCTTTTGTCATACATTGACATGAATCAGCCATGGATTTACATTTGGACGCTTGGGTGCCAGACATGGGCCTTGAGACATAGGCCACTTTGCTGCTGCTGCTTCCTAGGCCTGAGGGAGACACACATACAAATATATGTATGTATATATATATATATTTTCTTTTTTAAATTGAAATATAGTTGATTTACAATGTTGTGTTAATTTCTTCTGTACAGCAAAGTGATTCAGTTATACATATGTATATTTTCTTTTTTATATTCTTTTCCACTATGGTTTACCCACGATATTGAATATAGTTCCCTGAGCTATACAATAGAACCTATTGTTTATCCATTCCCTGGTGGCTCAGACAGTAAAGAATCTGCCTGCAATGCGGGAGACCTGGGTCTAATCCCTGGTCAGGAAGATCCCCTGGAGAAGGGAACGGCAACACACTCCAGTATTCTTGCCTGGAGAATGACATGTACAGAGAGCCTGGCAGGCTATAGTTCATGGAATCACAAAGAGTTGGATACAACTGCGTGACTAATACTTCATATAATAATTCACATCTCATAATCCCAAACTCCCAATCCATCCCTTCCCCATCTCCTCCCCATCCCCCTTGACAACCATAACTCTGTTTTCTCTGCAAGCTATTTTGCCTTCAACTTGTTTTCACAGGCTGTATTGTGACATCTGGGGAGATGAAACATCAGAAAATTAGAAAAGTCAAGCACTGAGGTCCTGGTACTGGCTGTTGGCCCAACTACCCCTGATAAAGTTTGCAACATTGGGTAAGTGAATGCGATCCTTCTGTATTTTCATTTTCACAATGAGAGAGTTAAACTAGATAAGTAATTCTCAATATTTTCAATTATGAAGGACACTTTTTATTAGCAAAGAATGTCACAGACTGCCATGATATTATGTGTACTTAGTGTATCTTTGAGTTGAGTAATTAAGGCTTGTAAGACTCTAAAACAAGTGTATTCTTTAATAATTGCAGCATTGTATGACGGTTGAATATAGTACTTTGTTCATTCAGTTGGTGATTTATTCACCCACAATTTGCTAGCATCTAAACTGAGGCAGGAGCCTTGTTAAGTTGTGGGGGAAGCAAAAATGAATGAGCCAAGCTCTCTACTTTCAAAGCCTCATTCTCTATAGGGCAGACAGGTACATAGTCAGGTGATAGGTAGTGTGGTTCAGGTTCAGGGGTGCTCTGGGAGCTGAGAAAAGGAGCACCTAAGGTCATCAGAGAAGGGTTTCCTGTGGAGGTCATGTCTAAACTAAGATCCAAAATGTCTGTAGGAGTTCACAAGGTAAGGAGGAAGGTCAGGTAAAAGCCATCAGGCTGAGGGGCACTTAGTACTGTTATTTATCCTGACAACTGAGGATCCTGGTGCATATAGATTCCCATGCTAGCACCTCCCCTCAGGGGTCTTTAACACAGACAATGAAGACTTCTGGATTAAATGCACGTAAGATTCCTCCTAACTCACATAATAAATGGTGCATCATTTCTAACTTTTCATGTGATCCATTTTGGGCCATTTTAAAAGTCAAGAGATGCAAACAAGCCAAAGGGCTATGTTACCAATAATTGCAGATAATGGACTTTCAATGAAATCACATTTTCTTTGTTTAATTAACTTACAGAGGCTTTGAGATCTCCATTTGCCTAGGTCCACTTGCACATCTTCCCACTGCATGAGAATCTTCAAGGGTGTTTGTGAGTTGTCAAAGTGATATGCCTCTACGGTCAACAGTCCTCAGACTGCATGCTCTGTAATTCAGTTCAGTTCAGTTGCTCATTCATTTCAAACTCTTTGTGACCCCATGAACTGCAGCACGCCAGGCTTCCCAGTCCATCACCAACTCCTGGAGCTTGCTCAAACTCATGTCCATTGAGTCAGTGATGCCATCCAACCATCTCATCCTCTGTTGTCCCCTTCTCCTCCTGCCTTCAATGTTTCCCACCATCAGGGTCTTTTCAAATGAGTCAGTTCTTAGTATCAGTGGCCAAAGTATTGGAGTTTCAGCCTCAGCATCTTTCCTTCCAATGAATATTCAGGACTGATGTCCTTTAGGATGGACTGGTTGGATCTCCTTGCAGGCCAAGGGACTCTCAAAGAGTCTTCTCCAACACCACAGTTCAAAAGTGTTCATTCTTCAGTGCTCAGCTTTCTTTACAGTCCAACTCTCACATCCATACATGACCACTGGAAAAACCATAGTTTTGACAAGACGGATCTTTGTTGGCAAAGTAATGTCTCTACTTTTTAATATGCTGTCTAGGTTGGTCATAGCTTTTCCTCCAAGGAGCAAGCATCTTTTAATTTCATAGCTGCAGTCACCATCTGCAGTGATAAAGTCTGTCACTGTTTCCATTGTTTCCCTGTCGTTTGCCATGAAGTGATGGAACCAGATGCCATGATCTTAATTTTCCGAATGTTGAACTTTAAGCCAACATTTTTACTCTCTTCTTTCACTTTCATCAAGAGGCTCTTTAGTTATTCTTCACTTTCTGCCATAAGGGTGGTGTCATCTTCATATCTGAGGTTATTGATATTCTCCTGGCAATCTTGATTTCAGGTTTGTGCTTCATCCAGCCTGTCATTTCACATGATGTACTCTACATATAAGTTAAATAAGCAGGGTGACAATATACAGCCTTGATATACTACTTTCCCAATTTGGAACCAGTCTGTTGGTCCATGTCCAGTTCTAACTATTGCTACTTGACTTGCATACAGATTTCTCAGAAAGCAGGTCCCATCTCTTTAAGAATTTTTCATAGACTGTTGTGATCCACACAGTCAAAGGCTTTGGCATAGACAATAAAGCAGAAGTAGATGTTTTTCTGGAACTCTCTTGCTTTTTTGATGATCCAGTGGATGTTGGCAATTTGATCTCTGATTCCTTTGCCTTTTCTAAATCCAGCTTGAGCATCAGGAAATTCTCAGTTCACATACTGTTGAAGCCTCACTTGGAGAATTTTGAGCATTACTTAGCTAGTGTGTGAGATGAATGCAATTGTGCGGTAGTTTGAGCATTCTTTGGCATTGCCTTTCTTTGAGACTGGAATGAAAACTGATCTTTTCCTGTCCTGTGGCTACTGCTGAGTTTTCCAAATTTGCTGGCATATTGAGTACAGCACTTTCACAGCATCATCTCTTAGGATTTGAAATAGCTCAGCTTGAATTCCATCACCTCCACTAGCTCTGTTCATAGTGATGCTTCCTAGGCCCACTTGACTCTGCACTCGAGGATGTCTGGTTCTAGCTGGGTGATAACACCATTGTGGTTAGCTAGGTCATTAAGATCTTTTTTGTATAGTTTTCTGTGTATTCTTGCCACCTCTTCTTAATATCTTCTGCTTCTGCTAGGTCCATACCATTTTTGTCCTTTATTGTGCCCATCTTTGTATGAAACGTTCCCTTGGTATCTCTAATTTTCTTGAAGAGATCTCTAGTCTTTCCCATCCTACTGTTTTCCTCTATTTCTTGGCATTGATCACTGAGGAAATCTTTCTTATCTGTCCTTGCTATTCTTTGGAACTCTGCATTCAAATGTATGTATCTTTCCTTTTCTCCTTTGCCTTTAGCTTCTCTTCTTTTCATAGCTATTTGTAAGGTGTCCTCAGACAACCATTTTGCCTTTTTGCATTTCTTTTTTGGAGGGATGGTCTTGATCACTGCCTCTTGTACAAGGTCATGAACCTCCATCCATAGTTCTTCAGGCACTCTGTCTATCAGATCTAATCCCTTGAATCTATTTGTCACTTCCACTGTATAATCATAACAGATTTAAATCATACCTGAATGGTCTAGTGGTTTTCCCTACTTTCTTCAATTTAAGTCTGAATTTTGCAATAAGGAGTTCATGATCTGAGCCACAGTCAGCTCCTGGTCTTGTTTTAGCTGACTATATAGAGCTTCTCCATCTTTTGCTGCAAAGAATATAATCAATCTGATTTCAGTATTGACCATCTGGTGATGTCCATGCGTTGAGTCTTCTCTTGTGTTGTTGGAAGAGGGTGTTTGCTATGACCAGTACATTCTCTTGGCAAAGCTCTGTTAGCTGTGCCCTGCTTCAATTTGTACTCTAAGGCCAAACTTGCCTGTTACTCCAGATATCTCTTGACTTCTACTTTTGCATTCCAGTCCCCTATAATGAAAGGGGCACCTTTTTTGGGTGTTAGTTCTAGAAGGTCTTGTAGGTCTTTATAGAACTGTTCAACTTCAGCTTTTTCAGCATTAGTGATTGGGGCATAGACGTGGATTACTGTGATATTGAATGGTTTGCCTTGGAAACGAACAGAGAGGGATTTTGTTTGCTCTGTAGAGGGACTTTCTATTCATGTCCACTGTGGGTATCACTGCATCAGCCACACAGTGAAGACCCTGTGAGTTGTCCTGGGTGCCTCACAGCTGATAAAAGGCTAAATCTCCTAAGCAAGTCTGGCTATCAATTTGTGGCACTCAGTTACAGAAAATATGAGCTGTTTGTTCAAAAAGTATTATGAATTTCAAAGTGGCTACTGGAAAACATTAAAAGGGTGACAGGATCCTTCTCAGTGTATAGCCCCATGTACCTGCACATGTGGTAAACCCATGAACTGAGCCTTCTTTTCAGAGTATTTTTCCAAAAATTTGGAGATCATAGAAGGGATATGCTTCAGAGAGGAGAATTCACCACCACCACTAGTATATGTGGCTGCTCTCATAGCCCATAGGGGTTTCATAAAGGCCATCTCTCTACCTCGGTCTTTGCTTGCTTCTGTGTAGCCAGCAGCTAGCTAACTTTGACTTGCTGTGCCAAGCAACAAAGGGTGTGATTGTATTTACAGGATAGCATCCAGGTCAAACTCCAGCTTCTTTCATGTCCAGGGAGGGAAAATGTTTCCCCTTACCTCTAAATGAGGAGCAATTCCCATGTTCTGATTTCCTCCCCTAAGTCTTGTCTTTTTCATAACTTCTAATGGGAATGTAAACTCGAAAAGGTAAACTCCTGCTCTCTTGCTCGAGGCCCTATGGGATACTGCCCTTACTCTTTAACAAGACAGTGGCATCAGAAGATGATATGTTTAGCATCAGTGCATTTCCAAACTTTGGGCCATCTGGTCTCAAATTAAAAGTATAATGCATAGAATACTAGCAATCTAGCCAAATTTAAGTCACAGAAACCTTGTGGTTCTCCTTTCATCAGAATTACATCTATGAAACAGACCTGGTTTATGTCTGTGCATCTCTCCTATAGTTGTTTAGGTGTCAACTAAAGCCATCTAGTGAGAAATTGATAAACATTTCCATATCTCCAAGTGCACAAACAGCCATGCAAGCACAATGTGCTCTAGATTCATTGAAAGCAACCAACCTACCAACCCCATAGCAATAAAATCTTCAGAGACAGCTCTGCACACCACACAATCGGCCAATAAATCTGGGAGATGAGGTGTTGAGGCAAGGAATACAACTTTATTCAGAAAGCCAACTGACCAAGAAGATGGCAAACTAATGTCTCAAAATAACCTTCTTGTTGGGCCTGGATGCCAGGTTCTTTTATGGATCAGAGATGGGGGGAAGTAAGGAAAATAAAGTAAAAAGACCATTTGATTCTTGCAAATATCTCCTAGAATAGCAAGTCTCAGGCAGGGGGATGTGTTAGTTTCACCTCCTTACAACCATTTCACAGATGGAGCGAAATGGAATATCTCCTCCCGTATCAATAAACAAGGATGTCACAGATATCCATGATCCTGGCCTTCCAAATGTGAATTTCTGGGTCATGCTGACAGGTGGTGCCACTACCCACACAAGGAACTCAAGAATGTCACGGTCATTCACAGGCGGGCAGGCTCAGGTTATCTCTTTGTGAGCTAAACAAATTTAGTTTAGCTTCAGGCAGAGGGGGGCAGGGTTCTCTGAGGCAGGCTATTATGTATGCTAATACTAATAAAAGCACAAAACAAGGGTTAAAGCCAGAGAAACAAATTCAGCATGGAGTCAAAATTAACATTTCCAGGTTATAGTATGTTTTATTTACATAACCAGGGACAGTTCAGGGGACCTTCACCAAAACCAAAGGGCAGTTTACCCCAAAGATGATTTGAATTCTTATCATTTGGGAAAAAGAAAATGACTTGTGATTTTTAACTTGACAGTTTTTCCCTCTTGTGTCCATCAAGATTGCTAAAAACTTGAGTCAGTTTTCACTTAAGGTAAGGGTACCATGTTTGAAGAAACAAATAAGGTTTGTTTCATAATACTGCCATCACCAAAGAGTTTTGGAGTTTTTTTTTAATCTAGCTTGTTGTCTTTATTTTTTAAAAATGCTCATTTAAAGAACATAAGAAATTCACAAATAAATCTTTCATGAAGAATCAAGTAAAAATTCAAAGTCCCTATTAACTGCTCCTGCTCCACTGTCACTCTCTTCCATAGAAGTAATCACCTAAAAGAGGATTGTTTGTATACTCTCTGATCTCCTTTTGTATATTTACATGTACAAATGAGTGTATGTGTACAGATAACTAGGACAATACACTGAATATGAATGGTCAGGCAGAGGATGCATATTTTTAAATGGTCATAAACATGGCTGAATCCCCCTCCAAAACATCACAACCAGTTCACTATATGATGCAAGAAAGTGCCAACTTCTCTGCACCCATCCTAAGACTAGATGTTGTCATTTTAAATTTTTTCTGATCTACTTTCATAGTCTGTATACTAATGCCATAATTCATTTTATATGAGACAGCTACTTTTGATATATGGTAGAGGACACTCTCCTTATCTAGTCTTTATTTTTCTCACCTGTGAAATATGAGTAATAATGCTATCTTTTTCATAGGGCTGTCGTGAAATTTTGGAGAAGGCAATGGCACCCCACTCCAGTACTCTTGCCTGGAAAATCCCATGGATGGAGGAGCCTGGTGGGCTGCAGTCCATGGGGTCATGAAGAGTCGAACTCAACTGAGCGAGACCACTTTCACTTTTCACTTTCATGCATTGGAGAAGGAAATGGCAACCCACTCCAGTGTTCTTGCCTGGAGAATCCCAGGGACGGGAGAGCTTGGTGGGCTGCCGTCTATGGGGTCGCACAGAGTCGGACACGACTGAGGTGACTTAGCAGCAGCAGCAGCAGTCGTGAAATTTAGAGGGGATGACAGGGGTGAGACCATGTGTAGCTTTTGATAAGGAGTTTGGATTTTTATTCTGAATGTTATATGAATTGAAGAGAGGGTTTTAAGCACAGGAATGATGTGATTTGATATATGCTTTAAAAGATCAGTCTGGCTAAGAATATTGGTGCTGATAAAATGAAAAGGAGGACTACATTCTGATTTGCTCACTTCCCTCTCAGAGAAGTCACTGCTGGGATTGTCATAATGAGAGATAATAGGGAGTAGAGTTGTGAGATTTAGTAAATAGAAATACAGCTTACCCAGTTAAGTTTTAATTTCACATACACAATGAATAGTTTTTTATTAAATTAATTTATTTTAATTGGAGGCTAATTACTTTACAACATTGTGGTGGTTTTTGCCATACATTGACATGAATCAGCCACAGGTATACATGTGTCCCCCCATTCTGAACCCCTTTGGGGTGGGGAGCACCAGAGCACCGGCTTTGAGTGCCTTGCTTCATGAATTGAACCTGCGCTGGTCATCTGCTTTGCATATGGTAATATACCTGTTTCAGTGATATTCTCTGAAATCATCCCACCCTTGCCTTCTCCCACATAGTCCAAAGTCTATTCTTTACATTTGTGTCTCTTTTGCTGTCTTGCATATAGGGTCATCGTTACCATCTTTCTAAATTCTATATATATGCATTAATATACTGTATTGGTGTTTCTCTTTCTGACTTACTTCACTCTGTAAAATAGGCTATAATTTTTAGTATAGGTTTTCCTAAATAATATAGGTGGTATACTCCTACTAGAAAATCATTTCTTGTTTATCTACAATTCAAATTTGACCTAGTACCCTGTGTTTTACCTGGTTGCCATCAAAGCAGGGAAGTGCTCACTATGAAAGCTGTCATGCCTTCTGTTTCCTCCCTTTTCAAGACATATCTTTCTTTTGTGAATTCTTACAGCCTTTTATCTGTCCTTTTCTTCTCAGACTCTTTGATGGCAGTGATTTTGTCTTTCTTAGTAAACTCCTTGAGGGCAGAGCTCATGCACTGCTGTACTGAACAGATGCCTACACATAGTTGTTACTCAGTAAATATTACTGAGTGAAAAATAAAGAGATCAATAGAAATGTGAGGCAGGGATGATCTGAACCACCACAATCTTGCTATTTTGGTTTTCATTCTATCTTTCTGAGGCAGTATAATCTGGCAAGTCTACTGAGGGATGACTAATTAGAACTGTTGGTGGTTTATGAAACTTGAGACATTGGGAGGAACTGATCCTCTTGTTTAATTATTGATTAAACTGCTAGCCTTATGATGACATACCTTAGCTTAAGAGTCTGTGAGTGAGCCATCTCTCTGTCTTCTTTGGAAAAATGTCTATTTAGATCTTCCACCAAAGCTCTTGAAAAGATGTTCAACCTCACTGATTATTAGAGAAATGCAAATCAAAACTACAATGAGGTATTATGACACACCAGTCAAAATAGCCATCATCAAAAAAATCTACAAGTAATAAATGCTGGAGAGGGTATGGAGAAAAAGGATCCTTCTTATACCATTGCTAGGAATTTATAATGGCATCACTATTGAGAACAGTATGGAGATTCCTTAAAAAACTAAAAATAGAGCTAAAAAACCTAAAAAACTGGCAATTCCCACTCTTGTCATATCCTTCAAGAAAATCATAATTGAAAGGATGTGTGCACTCAAATGTTCACAGCAGCACTGTTTACAATATCCAGGGCATGGAAGCAACTTTAATGTCCCTTGACAGAGCAATGGGTAAAGAAGTTGTGATACATATATACAGTGGAATATTACTTAGCCATAAATAAGAACAAAGTAATGCCATTTGTAACAATATGGATGGACCTAGAGATTGTCATACTGGGTGAAATAAGTCAGACACAGAAATACAAGTCTATTTGATATCTCTTATATATTGAATCTGAAAAAAAGATAGAAATAAACTTTTTTACGAAACAGAAGTAGAGTGACAGGTATAGAAAACAAACATGGTTTCCAGGGAATGAGGGGGAGGGGATAATTTGGGAGATTGAGATGGACATATACACATAATTATACATAAAATAGATAGCCAATGAGAACCTGCTGTATAGCATAGGGAACTCTACTCAATACTCTGTAATGGCCTATATGGGAAAATAATCTAAAAAAAGAGGAGATATGTGTATATGTATAATAGATTCCCTTTGCAATACACTTGAAATTAACACAAGATTGTAAATCAAGTGTGCTTCAATAAAAATTAAAAAGTTAATGAACGAGGTCTCTCTTGCTGGGTGGGCTGTTCCCTTCTCTTCAGCTGCACTATTTGCACCCTGGCTACTTCATTCTACTCTTTTTACCAGAGGGAGACAAGATCACATCTTTTAAATATTTGACAGTATAACCTCTTAGTTCTTCACAGTTGTTTGTTAAAGCTTTTATCCCCTGTCTTCTGAGAAAGGTAGGAGGAAACTTGCTCCTATCACATGCATTTTGTGAGGTGCTAAATGCTTCACCAGAAAGTGAAAGTGTTAGTTGCTTAGTCGTGTTCAACTCTTTGTGACCCCATGGACTGTAGCCTAGCAGGCTCCTCAGTCAATGGGATTCTCCAGGCAGGAATACTGGAGTGGGTTTCTAAGCCCTTCTCCAGGTGATCTTCCCTACCCAGGGACTGAACCCAGGTCTCCAGCATTGCAGGCAGATTCTTTATTGTTCGTGCCATGAGGGAAGACCAAATGGTTCACCAGTGGGTTCTTTTATCAAGTAGAGTCAGAAAGCCAATTCCAATAACAGTGGCTGAACTATAATGGGATGGGGCAAAACTATGGTCATTTTTTTTTTCCAGGAAATATATTTAATGCAAAATTTCTTGCCTTTAAATTTAGTGCCATTGAAGAATGAGATTGTGACATCTGCCACTTCTATACATCACAACATTTATGCATATACATTATCCTTATTTATATATACCTATCATTTATTATGCATTATATATTATGTTATAAACATATATTACATATATATGTATATCAAGCAATCAATCTAGGTTAAATCAAATCTAGTGGAAATAATAAACTCTAGAACCTGTCTTGTAGGAGAAAAAAATGATACACAGATCCTGAGAGATGTATGTAGAGAGGGGGAAGGAAAGTTAAAATTGAGAAAGGGGAAGCAAGGATGTGTGGGTCAATTGTATATATATCAACATCAACACCAGTCAGAGTCCCTTCTCTTTCTAGTTCCTTCAAGAAGTTTAGAACTTTCCCTTTAAAACTGAATGTCTCTCTTAGAGATGAACAGCTTGTAATTAATTTGAGACTGCCAGTAGCTAAATGTATCTTCAAAACTAGGGTGCCTGATGTTTGAGCTGATATCTTGACATACACATCCATAAGGCATTCTATCTTTACTTTATGAAAATCACCAGTCACCCTGGTTATTTTTGTCTTAATTTATTTTCAGATTTCTATATCAGTGTCACCTTGGCTTTTTTGGTTTCCTTTTGCTCTATTTTTATCTCTTGGATTATTTATAACATATGAAAAACAGTAGAAGTTCCTTATTTGAATCACCGCTGACTGAATACTGTGATGCTTACTTTGCATTTAGGTCCTGAATTGAATCAGAGACAGGGATGTAGGTGAAGAAGTAATTCTTTCTTTGCTTTGCAAGGAAGTCCTAAAATACACTGCCTGCTCACTTTAACCACTCTGCTTCCAATATGGGCCTTGGCATCCCACCTGCATTCATAAATTTCAGAAGATATTGTTACCAGGCAAAGAGCTGTTCCAAATGTGGATCCCAGGTGTGATTGTCCTGGATCCTGTTCTTTAGAGGTCCCTTTCTAGATCACCTGAGTGGACAGCAACTTGAAAAGAAGCTGATTGGGAAAGAGAAAGTAACTATTATGGAATCAGGAGAAACTGACCACTCTACCTTCATAGTAAGATAATTTTGTTTACCTCCCCAGGTAATTGATAGATTAAGCAGATAAAACTCAATAAATACAATAGAAGACTGAATGGCAAAAGAATAAGAAAAGAAGAGCAAACTGACCAAGTTTGATCTAGTGGACATATAAACTTAGAATACTGTTTCCAACTATTAGAGAATAAGAGATTGTTTTCAAGCATACACCAAACTGATCATACATACCATTGCCACAGAACACATTTGTAAAAATTTATAAGAATCAGTATCATATAGATTGTATTCTCTAATCAAAATGGATTCAAGTAAGAAATAAGTAATAAAAATGTAACTAATCCCCATATATTTGAAAATTCAAAAGTATGTTACTATTTAACTCATGCGTCAAAGAAGAAAACATAGAAATACCATAGAATTTATATAAAACCTAATGATAAGTAAAATAGTACATATCAAAGTACAGTGGGGAAATACAGATAAAGTGACAGTGAAAAGAAATATATAGTCTGAAATGCTTATATTAGAAGTTAAAAATGACTGAAAGCTAGTAAGTTAAACTTCCAACTTAAGAATTAAAAAAAAAGCAATAGAATAACAGCAAAGATAGCACATGTAAAAAAAATAAATGTAGGAGAAGTATGTAAAAGTTGAGGTGCTACGTAAAGCAGTAGTTCTCAATACTTATTGAATGTTCACTTTAGGAGTTATAACTCATCCCAGACTAATTAATTCAGAACCACTGGGTGTTTACCCTCAGGCATAACAATTATTTTAAGATGTTCCTCAGTTGACTCTAGTATGTAAAAAGGATTGAGAGTCAGTGATAAAGAGGATACATAGAGACAAGCATGGTTTTCTAGAAAGGATTAAAGTACTATTTAAAATGTTACCACTTTTGTAATATATTTATAGAGAATTGAGAGATTAAGCTTCTTCATGGAGAGGAAAACTCAAGCTTGTAAATATGTCAATTCTTTCTAAATTGATCAGTTCTAATAAAAATCCCAATGGGATTTTCCCTGGAACCTAAAAAGCTGAATTTAAAAAGTACAAACCATAAAGGAAAAAGACCAATAAATTTAGTCATAGTAAAATAAGAACTTTTGATAATCAAGACATCTTCATGAAAGTAAAAAACCCAATAGGAGTTAAATATTTGCAACACGTATAATAGAAACAAGGGATCAAGTTGCCATGAAACGTAAATATTCTGATTGGTAAAGACAAACATCTCAATAGAAATATAGACTTGGAGAGACATTTTACAGAAAAGGAAAAGAAAACTTGCAAAAAATATGAATAGACTACAATGGGATAACGCTTCACAATGAGATAACACCCACTAAAATTGTGAAACTGAAAAAGACTGATAGCATAAAAATGTCAAAGTTTTGGAGCAACTGGAGCTCTACATAGGGCTTCCCTGATAGCTCAGTTGGTAAAGAATCTGCCAGCAATGCAGGAGATCCTGGTTTGATTCCTGGGTCAGGAAAATTCACTGGAGAAGGAATAGGCTACCCATTCCAGTATTCTTGAGCTTCCCTTGTGGCACAGCTGGTAAAGAATCCGACTGCAATGTGGGAGACCTGGATTTGATCCCTGGGTTGGGAAGATCCCCTGGAGAAGGGAAAGGCTACCTACTCCAGTATTCTGGCCGAGAGAATTCCATGGACTGTATAGTCCATGGGGTCACAAAGAGTCGGACACGACTGAGCTCTACATTGCTGGTAGAAATGTAAAATGATAAATACACTTGAGAAAATTAGCAGATTCTCCACTGTGACTCAGTAATTATTTTTCTATGTATTTATTCAAGAGATGTCGAAACATTGCTAAGAATTTTCTTAGCAAATTAATAAACAATCTAACCAGAAATAATCCAGATGTCTATCAATAGGAGAATGGGCAAACTGTTTATTCATACAATGGAATATTAAGCATTTAAAAAGAAAGTACTACTGATAAGGGCAACAGTGTAGATGAATCTCTGAAATACATTGGATGAAAAGAGCATATATACTGGATACTCATATTAAGTTCTACAATAGGCAAAACTATTCTATAGCATAGAACTCAAATCAGTACTTACTTCTGGTCTGGGATGAGGGGATTTTTGGTGGTGACTAAAAAAGAATAAAAGGAAACTTTCTGAGGCAATGAAATGTTTTATACTGGATAAGGATCTGGTTACACAAGTTGTATGCATTTGCCAAAAAACGACTGCAAGGCTGTGCATTTTTACTGCATGTAAATTACTCTGCAATTTTAAAAATGTCTTGTAAATGCTGAAAGTGATTACTTTGTGGGAATAAAAATTAAAATGCAACTTTAGTGTTAGGATAAAATTTACCAGTGAAAGCCTCATGCTCAGATTTTAAAAAAACACTATATTTTAATCAACTTAAAAGAAACTAGATTGTGATTTCAAAAGTGGCTATGGATTTGGTAAAAACAAAGCACTTATATTGACGATGGTTGTGAAGAGTTAGGATGGAATTATTTTATGGACAAAAATAAAGCTTCAGTCTCATCAGCTATCATGGTAATAAAAATTATAACCTCGGTGAGATAGCATTTTAAGTTTATCAGATTGGCAAAAATGTTTAAAAGCTTATAATATCCAATGTTGGCAAAATGTGAAACTA
Source organism: Cervus canadensis (assembly GCF_019320065.1). Taxonomy (NCBI): domain Eukaryota; kingdom Metazoa; phylum Chordata; class Mammalia; order Artiodactyla; family Cervidae; genus Cervus; species Cervus canadensis. Next base: position 120,236,034 of record NC_057419.1, read on the forward strand.
TGGGGATTCTTCATATATTGCTAAGTGGGATTGTATTGATGTGGTTGTATTATGAAATAATAAATTTAATGAAATAAATGAAAATAATTTGCCATTAGTCACTTGAAGATATGCTCGCCTTATGACACATTCTACCCCCGTTTACTCTAGAGATGCATATTAAGTAGCTTTTCATGTCTCCGGAAATAAAAGCTTAATTGCCTAGAAGATTCTATAGAGTTTGTGTTGCCACATCTTCTTATTACCCATCTGACTTCATGTCCTTTACTCTCTTCCTTCCTAACTTTGCTCCAACCTTGTAAAGTTCCTTGCTGTTTGCTTCACATTCCAAAAATGCCCCCATCTTAGAACACTCTCTACCCAGAAGAGAATGGCTTGCTGCCTCACCTTTAGAGCATTACTTAAATATCACCTCATCAGTGAATCTTAAAATTATACTCTGCCAACACTCCCAAAGCCCTTTTCTTGCTCTCATTTTGATCCATAGAACTTGGCATCATCTTATATGCTGCATATTTTACTTACCTGTTTATTGTCCGTCTCCCTCCACCACAGTGTAAACTCCATGATGGCAGACATTTTTGACTGTTTTTTATTGATACTACTGAAATCCATAGAACTATATTAGTTCCTGGCTCATAGTAAGTACTCAACAAGTCTTTGTTGAATAAATGTGTAACTGCATTACTTTTCATATTGACTATTTTTCAGAGTAAGTTTATACTCACAGCAAAATTGAGCAGAAAGTACAAGAATTCCTACAAACTCACTGTCTCCACCCAAGTATAGCATCTTCCACCATCAGCATCTTTCACCAAAGTAGTACATTTGTCACAATGGATGGACCTACATTGACACATCTTTATTGCCTAAAGTCCATAATTTACATTAGGATTCACTCTTGGTGGTGTACATTCTGTGTGTTTTGACAAATGTATCATGACATGTATCCATTATTGTAGGATTTTACAATGAAGAAAAGCTATGACAAACTTAGCATATTAAAAAGCAGAGACATCACTTTGCTTACAAAAGTCCCTATAGTCAAAGCTCTGGTTTTTCCAGTAGTCATGTATGGGTATGAGGGTTGGACCATAAAGAATGAGAGTGCCAAAGAATTGATGTTTTCGAATTGTGCCACTGAAGAAGGCTCTTGAGAGTCCCTTGTATAGCAAGAAGATAAAACCAGTCAATCCTCAAGAAAATCAACCTTGAATATTCATTGGAAGGACTGATGCTGAAGCTCCAATACTTTGGCCACCTGATATGAAGAGCTGACTCATTGGAAAAGACCCTGATGCTAAAAAAGATTGAGGGCAGGAATAGAAGGGAGTGACAGAGGGATGAGATGGTTGGATGATGTCACCAACTCAATGGACATGAGTTTGAACAAGTTCTGGGAGATAGTGAAGAACAGGGAAGCCTGTCATGCTGCAGTCCATGGGGTCCCAAAGACTTGGACATAACTTAGTGACTGAATGATAACAAGTTGTTTCATGGCCAAAATAGTTTCATGGCCAAAATCCTCCATGCAACAGCCTTGTTTTTAATAGCAAACATCTGGAAACAACCCAAATATTCATTGACAGGAGAATGGTAAATAAAACATGTTGTATTCATTCAAGGAAAAACTATAGAGTTGTAAGAAAGAATCAACTATGACTGCACAAATCAGTATGCATGAATCTGTCTAATATGATATATAGTAAAAAAAAAAGGCATATAGAATGCATATGCTATGATTCCATTTATGTAAATTAAAACATATTTCTAAGACTAGAAATATATATTCAGGACCTGGTATGAATTTAGTAAAACTATAAAGGAGAGAAAAATTATATGATATGTTTTAGGATAATGGCTGGATACCTCAGTTTGGGAGGAGATGGGATCAAATTGATCTTTAAAATTACTGGCAATATCCTTTATCTGAAAGCAAATGATAGTGACATGCATTTTTGTTTTATTTCATATTGAGGGAGTCAATTTCTAGGTGGCTTGATTAAGAAGTCCAGAGTCCCCAACAAGGAGAGAGGGGTCTGGGGCTATCAAAGAGGAGATAAGGATCTGGAATTCTCAAGGAGGAGGAAAGGACAAATGTCTTTTTTTCTCTACATTCCTTAGTCTTAGTCACATAAAGCATTTTTTTTTCTTTAAGCCTGAAACTGATGATTACACAACAAAGAACTCAGTTTAAACTCTGTACTAAGGATTATATAACAACAATGTATCCTGCTTGAGGACAGTTTCTCCTTCCTGAAGACCTTCTGACTAATCCTGATATCTTAGAATGTAAATTGTGGGAGTGGGTCAGGTAAAATTTTTACAACCTTGAGACATTCTTTTGATTTATTGTAATAACTAACTTAAAAAGTATATAATTCCCTCGCTGAAGACTAGTGAGCGGGGTACTCTCCATCCCCGTTCTAATGTCTATGTCAGAAGCTATCTCTGTCCCTTTTTATACTTTAATAAAACTCTGCTATACAAAAGCTCTTGAGTGATCAAACCTGGTCCCTGGTCCCTGGTCCCGAAGCTAAATCTTCCGAGATCATGAATCTGACACCGTTCACCATAAGCTATCAATATCTCTCTGTCTTACAAATAGTTTTATATGTTAGTTGGTATGCATACATATTTCAAAAATTTGTTTGAAGTCACAAAATATAATTTAGGTGCTCCTCTAGATGGAGTGGTCAGAGATAGTCACTATGAGAAGTCAACAGTTGCACTGAAACCTAAACAATGTGAAGAAGCAAGCAGGCTTGAAGGAGGAAACAGACAGAACAGGCTCCATCTTGAAAGCAGGACTCCATCTTGGGCTGGACTGTGAACTTTGAGCTATATGCCCAGTATCTATGGAAATGACATACCAACTGGAAAACCAGACCCCCCCCCCCCCCGCCCCCCACCAGATGGAAGAACCCCAGGGCTCATATCTCCTTGCCTAAAAGAATACCCTAATTATCTGTGTAACCAAATAAAATCATAAATTCTATTATGCTTATTGGGGTATGACCACAGACCTATTGATAATTGTCCCCTGTTAACTACCTAGGCTTAAGGCATATGAATCACGAGTTAACTTTGATTGTATCTTTCTTTTCCTTTGTTCAGACTAGTTTCAGGGAATCTGGGGAGGTGGGTTTGCCCATATACACTTAGGGTATATAAGGTTTTCACAAAAACTGGTCGGGGTCCTTGGCTAAGAGGAGACTCTGCCTTGGGCCTGCTGTTGTAATAAACTGCACTCCACTATCTGCATTGTCCTGAGTGAGTTTGTTTCCCAGAACGCGTGGCTACAACAGGCTTCTACTGCTGCTGCCAAGTCACTTCAGTCGTGTCCGACTCTGTGCGACCCCATAGACAACAGGCTAAGATCTAGGAAAAAATGGGTTATAGGCAAAGAGAGCAATTCTAAGGACTCTGAACAATGACTTAAGGAAGCCCAAGAAATAAAAGAGCTGCTGAAAAGGAAGTGGAAAGGTGACTCAAATATCTGAAGGGCTGAGATGAAAGAGGTTCATTCTGTATAGCCACAGAAGGGTTGAGGTATGCTGGTAGGCTAAAGGTATAGAGACAACTCAGAACAAGATAAGGGAGTATTTCTAAGAATCAGAGCCTTACAAGAGCATACTTCAAGAAATAGCAAGTTCTTAGTCACTGAAGTGATTCTTGGTAATGTAGGTTTGTCATGTGTCCATGTGTATATTTTAATTTTGGTTTATTGCTCCACTGTATTCATTTCCTTCTGTCTGGAAAATAGCTCTTACTTTCCTTCAGGACTGATGCCGAAGTTGAAGCTCCAACACTTTGGCTACCTGATGCAAAGAACTGACTCATTGGAAAAGACCTTGATGCTGGGAAAGATTGAAGGCAGGAGGAGAAAGGGACCACAGAGAATAAGATAGTTGGATGGCATCACGGACTCAATGGACATGAGTTTGAGCACACTCCAGGAGTTGGTGATAGACAGGGAAGCCTGGCATGCTGCAGTCCATGGGGTCGTAGAGTCAGACAATACTGAGCAACTGAACTGAACTTCCTTCAGGAGTATATGCTTTTTATCTTCCGTGTGACATGCTGGTGTAGACTAATAATTAAGACGCTCTGGTTTATTCTATCCAACAATTGGTATGCTTGAAATCAATGTCTCTCTTCCCCCTGCTTTTCTGCCCTCTTCCTTCCACTTGCCTACTCTTGGGACTTTCTCGTCCCTATTAACATGAGGATAGAAACAGAAAATTTATTCCAGAGAACTTTGCAATGACTACTGTCTGTCGTGGAGGGGTTTATAAGTGGTCATCAAGTTTGATGACCAGAGCTTCCCTGGTAGTTCAGACAGTCAAGAATCTGCCTGCAATGCAAATCTGGGTTCGGTCTCTGGGTTGGGAAGATCCCCTGGATGAGGGCATGCAACCCACTCCAGTATTCTTGCCTGGAGACTTCCATGGACAGACAAGCCTGGTGTGTTACAGTCCATCAGGTCACAAAGAGTCGAACACGACTGAGCGACTAACACTTTCATTTTCACATCAGGTTTGATGACAAAGGCTTGAATCTGTGTTTGCATAACATCTCATTTCACATATGATCCACATGACATAAATTCTCCATGTAAAAGAAGAGGGCAATCTGCTCTAATCTAATCTGCTCTTTGATTACATCCATTGGCCCACTCTGAAAAGACTGTGGTTTAACTCCTTTTATCTTGATCCCTGAAACTTAGTTCCTCACCATTTTGGTTTTCACTGACTGTTATTTCCATTTCATGATACACCATTCCAAGCAATTCCTTTTTTGTTGTTTGTTTTAACTCAGTCCTCCAACTCAGCATATGTATGCCACTTTCTTTACATTTATTGCACAGTCAGTATGGTGTGGTATTATCTGCTTCTACTTGTAAGATCTCATAAGGGATAGAAATACTCAGTAAATCATAGAACCTTTCATTTGGCCTTTGGTGACCATTATGAATAGTGAAATTATTTGAAGTGAGATGGTTTGATCATATTTTCCCTTTATTTTGGTCGTTGGAATCATCCTATATCACTGCTGGAGTCCCTGCAGGCAGTGCTAATAATTTGAAATAGTCTTTTAGTTAATTTAGTTTAATTTTGCAGGTGCTGTTAGGAAAAACCAGCTGGCTTGAATAAAATTGCCCCCTAGATGCCAGCCAGCCATGATATTATTGGCTTTTTGAGGGTTTTCAGAATAACAGATGAGATAATAGTAGGTTTTAAAAATCCCAGTTTAGATCTGATTTTGCTGCATTGAACTCCAATGATTTTGTGGAAGCAGTTATTATTCAGTTCTGTCCTTAATGAATCCCCCCCTTCTCCTCTTCCTCTATTTTCTAAGGAAATGAAATCTCTCCCTCTCCCTCCCTCTCCTTCCCTTGCTCCTTTTTATCTTTCCCTCCTTTCCTTTGTCTCTCCCTTACACACACAAGCTATTATATAGGTAGTGTAATAGGTAGTATAATAAATAGTGAACAGTCTTCATGCCATCACTAATGGAACAGGAAAGCTCAATTTCCAACCTATTAATTGCAGATTGTAGAAATGCATGATGGACCTCTGTGACAAAAATTATTCAAGGCAAGCCAACACAGTGGTTTATTAGTTGTATAAGTGTCACATTCATTAAAAATTCTGACTAATGTAGCCAAAGTAACTCAAATATTTGAGTGAATGTTTACTAATCTCTTGTGCTTCTAACATCTTTAGCAAAAATCAACCAAAATATATCAGTGCATCCTTGTTTTAATAAACTCCTCTTTCCTTTGCCATGTGTCCTGAAATGTTCATAGTTATCCCTTTGGGTTAAATTCTTCCTTAACGTGAGGATGGGCTAGCTTGGGAAATTCAGGTTAAGGGGAAAATATATGTGAAAGAGATTCATAACATGTATTGAATTAAAAGAATATTTTTGTAATGAAACTATTGCTGTTATTGCTGCTCTTTAGTTGCTAAGTTGTGTCCAATTCCTTGTGACACCATGGGCTGTTAGCCTGCCAGTCTCCTCTGTGCATGGGCTTTCCCAGGCAAGAATATTGTAGCGGGTTGCCATGCCCTCCTCCAAGGGATCTTCCTGACTCAGGGCTCGAACCTGCATCTCCTGCATCTCCTTCATTGGCAGACAGATTCTTTACCACTGAGCCACCTAGGAAGCCCTCATCATTAAATTCCTTAATGTGATAGGGGATTTTTAAAACTATGGATGAGAATCAAGAATTTGGGAATGGTCAAGAATTTGGGAATGGTCAGTAATTTGGATTGATAATATGAAAGCAGGACTTCAGAGTTCCTTCATTTACTTCAGAGAGACTAACTCCATTTTCATCTTTTTATGCATTTAGTGCTTTTACACAAAGTGCTAAGTACATAGACTTGGTTAAACAAAAGATTTAACTGAATGCTGAAAAATGTTTGACAATCACTAATGTGACAAGAAAGTCAGATAATTTTGGCAATGCAAAGGGTCCTAAAGATTATTTTATTTCACAGATAAATTGAGCCATAAACAGATTTTGTAGTTTACCCAAGGTCTTGTAGCTAGCCAGTGGCCATAACCTCATGATCTTGGCTTTGTACATGTCATTCCCATTTCCAGAAATACTCTTCCCTTCTTGGCATCTGTAGATGAATTTATCTAGAGCAGAGGTGGTTCTAACTATGACCTATGGTTGAAATCTAGCCTACCGGCAGGTTCTGTAAATAAAGTTTTATTGGAATACAGTCAGAGCTATCCATTTCCTATGGTCTGTGGCTCTTTTTGTGCTCCAGTGGCAAAGCTGATTAACTGATACAGAGACCATATGGTCTGCAAAGTATAAAACATTTTCAATCTAGCTTTGTACAGATAAAGTTTGCCACTGCCTGACCTGGTGCCTGAAGTCAGTATAACCTCCAGTATTCCCATAAATGGAATCAGAAATAAGAAAAGAAATTAGGTAGATGACATGTTCTGTGGCTTCATGCCAGCAGAGTGAATCCTTGAAATGGCCCTTTTCCAATTAGCCTTTTCCTTGCTGCCAGCTTCCAAGTCACTGCAGGCTGCTAACATCTTCCCCTCCCTCTGCCATTGGCTAAGCCATCTGCATACAATTGGGCTCCCTAGTCATAACTCTAGCACTATTTCTGTTCATTCTCAGCCTTGCTTCTGATTTTGTTTAAAGGCCCTACATCCATTTTTTATCAGAAGACATTTTACAAGGCTCAGATATTCAAAATATAGCAAGATATATATTTTGTTAATGGAAGAGAGAAGCTGCTTCGTCACAGGGAGCCAAACTCCAGATAATGAGGTATCTCATTTGCCTTGTGGCCTATGGGATATTTTGCAGTGAATGTAGAGGCAGGCCTGGAGATACAGATCAGAGGGTCTCAAAGCCTCTGAAAACTTAAAGGAGTATTCCTGTCCATTTCAAACCAATTCTCTAGACTTGGCCCCTTATTAGGGAAGGGCTGTGGGAGACGAGTGAATGGGGATTTAAAAGGCTACATTTAAGGTACAGTGTGCTTCATTCAGGGATTGTGACATATTTAAGGGGGATATATACTGAACCTTGATTGTACTTTTCAATATTGTTGGCTAGTGCTAATTGATTGTTTATGAGAAATGGGATATTTTCTGCCATATCAGTAAACAAAGCAAGTGTAGCCATCATGAATGTAAGTTGGTGATCCCTGAGTGAAATCAGGAAAGAAAGCATATCTGCCATCTAACAGGCCATCAAACTGTAGCCACTCTCGAGGTGATCCCGGAGGAAAGGAAGCTTAGGATGTGAAAACAGGAAACTGGCCCTAGATAGCTGAAGTGCATATCCAAGCAATGATTTCAGTGAGCCCAGATTCATGCATCTTCATATACATCAGTTCAGTGCTGTCGCTCAGTCATGTCCAACTCTTTGTGACCCCATGGATTGCAGCATGCCAGGCCTCCCTGTCCATCACCAACTCCCGGAGTTTACTCAAACTCATGTCCTTCGAGTTGGTGATGCCGTCCAACCATCTCATCCTCTGAGTCCCCTTCTCCTCTTGCCTTCAATCTTTCCCACCATCAGGGTCTTTTCAAATGAGTCAGCTCTTCACATCAGGGGGCCAAAGTATTAGAGTTTCAGCTTCAACACCAGTCCTTCCAATGAATATCCAGGACCGATGTCCTTTAGGATGGACTGGTTGGATCTCCTTCCAGGCCAAGGGACTCTCAAGAGTCTTCTTCAACACCACAGTTCAAAAACATTAATTCTTCAGTGCTCAGCTTTCTTTATAGTCCAACTCTCACATCCATACATGACTACTGGAAAAACCATAGCCTTGACTAGACGGAACTTTGTTGACAAAGTAATGTCTCTGCTTTTTAATATGCTGTCTAGGTTGGTTATAGCTTTCCTTCCAAGGAGTAAGCATTGTTTATTTCATGGCTGCAATCACCATCTGCAGTGATTTTGGAGCACCCCAAAATAAACTGTTTCCACTGTTTCCCCATCTATTTGCCATGAAATGATGGGACCGGATGCCATGACCTTAGTTTTCTGAATGGTGAGTTTTAAGTCAACTTTTTCACTCTCCTCTTTTACTTTCATCAAGAGGCTCTTTAGTTCTTCTTCACTTTCTGCCATAAGGGTGGTGTCATCTGCATATCTGAGGTTATTCAGATTTCTCCCTGCAATCTTGATTCCAGCTTGTGCTTCATCCAGCCCAGCGTTTCTCATGATGTACTCTACATATAAGTTAAAGAAGCAGGGTGACAATATACAGCCTTGACTACTCCTTTCCCTATTTGGAACCAGTCTGTTGTTCCATGTCCAGTTCTAACTGTTGCTTCTTGACCGGCATAGAGATTTCTCAGGAGACAGGTCAGATGGTCTGGTATTCCCATCCCTTTCAGAATTTTCCACAGTTTGCTGTGATCCACACAGTCAAAGACTATGCTTTGGCATAGTCAATAAAGCAGAAATAGATGTTTTTCTGAAACTTTCTTGCTTTTTTGATGATTCCACAGATGTTGGAAATTTGATCTCTGGTTCCTCTGCCTTTTCTAAAGCCAGCTTGAACATCTGGAAATTCACAGTTCACATATTGTTGAAGCCTGACTTGGAGAATTTTGAGCATTGCTTTACAAGCGTGTGCTGCTGCAGCTGCTGCTAAGTGAGATGAGTGCAATTGTGTAATAGTTTGAGCATTCTTTGCCATTGCCTTTCTTAGGGATTGGAATGAAAACTGACCTTTTCCAGTCCTGTGGTCACTGCTGAGTTTTCAAATTTGCTGGCATATATAGTGCAGCACTTTCACAGTATCATCTTTTAGGATTTGAAATAGCTCAACTGGGATTCCTCACTTCCACTAGCTTTGTTCGTAGTGATGCTTCCTAAGGCCCACTTGACTTCACATTCCAGGATGTCTGGCTCTAGGTGAGTGATCACACCATCATGATTATTTGGGTCATCATGATCTTTTTTGTACAGTTCTTCTGTGTATTCTTGCCACCTCTTCTTAATATCCTCTGCTTCTGTTAGGTCCATACCATTTCTGTTCTTTATTGCACCTATCTTTGCATGAAATGTTCCCTTGGTATATCTAATTTTCTCGAGATCTCTAGTCTTTCCCATTTTATTGTTTTCCTCTATTTCTTTGCACTATCACTGAGGAAGGCTTTCTTATCTCTCCTTGCTATTCTTTGGAACTCTGCATTCAAATGTGTATATCTTTCCTTTTCTCCTTTGCTTTTTGCTTCTCCTCTTTTCTCAGCTATTTGTAAGGCCTCCTCCAACAGCCATTTTGCTTATTTGCATTTCTTTTTCTTGGGGATGGTCTTGATCCCTATCTTCTGTACAATGTCACAAACCTCCCTCCATAGTTCATCAGGCATTCTTTCTATCAGGTTTAGTCCCTTATATCTATTTCCCACTTCCACTTTATAATCACAAGGGATTTGATTTAGGTCATACCTAAATGGTCTAGTGGTTTTCCCTACTTTCTTCAATTTAAGTCTGAATTTGGCAATACATAGAAAAGCACTTAATTCCTTAACTTGACATATCTGGTTTCTTTAATTAATAGTAATCTTTTGATGTCCAGACTACCTTTGTCACAAATTCTGTATGCCTTGTCTCTCCTCCTCACCCCCTCTAAGCAATTCTCTCAGGGTTACTTGAGAATCCTGTCTTTTGGGTTTGAAGTCTGAAAATTTTCCACCAAATAAAACATAGGTATCGAGTTTTAGGTTGTGAATATTTTTGCAGTCCACACTTATAGTCTGTCAAATTCCATGTTACATATTTAATGTGAGGAATTGATATTTATTTTTCTCCACATTTTATAGGTGATGCAGTTGAGGCTCAGATCAGATAACTTGCCTAAGATCACACAAGTCATAAGTAACAAGCAGAATTTAGACCCAGATTTGTCTGATTCCAATGCTTTTTCTTTCAACCTTTTTAATAGCTTGATGTTTCAGTGAAGAATAATATACAACTTTTAAAATATTAAGATGCAGAAACAGAAAATAACCTTTCAAAGGAATGAAGAAACTCGAGGAGGACATAAGGTCTTTGCCTAATGATGATTCCAAAATCTTTATACTTGCTTGTCTTTTAAACATAAAGCATTCAGGTTATAATCAGATTTTATAACTGCTGTGTTAATAATTGTGTTTTATAATTGCTGTCTTAATTTAACCAACATATTCTGTGTCCCACATATGGGTGAGGGGTTGTGATGTTTTCTAACCATTTATTTATGTTAATAATACAGCCTTTTCTCTCAAGAAGTTCACATATTGGCTAAGAAGATAGTCATAGGTAGTTAACAAACTTTTGTTGAATAAAAAAGAAGTGTTGGGAATACTGTGCAGGCTTGGAAAGACATTAGATCTATCTTTCTAAATCTCACAGTTCTGTTGGTGAAGCAAACATATCTACGGGTTATAAATGTGTTGAATGATAAATAATAGGGGTGGGCATAGGGTGTTCAGTTCAGTCATTCAGTTGTGTCCAACTCTTTGTGACCCCATGGACTATAGCACACTAGACTTCCCTATCCATCACCAGCTCCCGGAGCTTGCTCAAACTCATGTCCATCTAGTCAGTGATGCCATTCAACCATCTCATCCTCGTCGTCCCCTTCTCCTCCTGCCCCCAATCCCTCTCTCAGCATCAGGGTCTTTTCAAATGAGTCAGTTCTTTGCATCAGGTGGTCAAAGTATTGGAGCTTCAGCATCAGTCCTTCCAATGAATATTCAGGACTGATTTCCTTTAGGATTGACTGGTTTGATCTTCTCTCAGTCTGAGGGACTCTCAAGAGTCTTCTCCAACACCACAGTTCAAAAGCATCAATTCTTAAGTGCTTAAGTGCTTTCTTTATGGTCCAACTCTTACATTCATACATGACTACTGGGAAAACCATAGCTTTGACTAGATGGACCTTTGTTGGCAGAGTGAGGTCTCTGCTTTTTAATATGCTGACTAAGTTTGCCATAGCTTTTCTTCCAAGGAGCAAGCCACCCAAGATGAATGGGTCATGGTGGAGAATTATGAGAAAATGTGGTCCACTGGAGAAGGGAATGACAAACCACTTCAGTATTCTTGCTTTGAGAACCCCATGAATAGTATGATAAGGGCATAGGGTGAGGATTAAGGATTTTGGCAGGCTGACAAAGTGAAGAAAGACCTTTTTGGTAGGGAAATCTAAAGTGGGCAAAGTCCTAGAAATTTGAACTAATATGAGGTCATAAAGGATTTATAGGTAGTTCATTACACCTGAGGGTGAAAGTGATAAAAGGACATGTACCTGGATACATAGACAGGGGGGACCAAGGAGTGATACTTTTTTCCCCATTTAATCAGCATTTACTGAACATTATTGGTGTGGGGCACTGGAATGTGATTTGTAGGAGCCATGAGCAATAGAAGATATTTCTATATAGCCCTCTTCTTGAAACGATGGTTGGCTTCTGGTGCTAAAAACAACTCACTCACATAACCAACTGATGCTTGTGTCGTCCATTCTGGATGTTTGAGTTCTGAGTTTTGGAAGGAGCTTTCGTGACTTGGCTAGAAATGCTCACCCTAATTTTTTCCTCTTTTCCTAGTCTTCTACCTGTCTTCATTTATGTTATACCTCTTCCTTTTCTCTGTTTTTTTTTTTAATTCCTAACTTTTCTCCTCTATTCTTGTTACTACTTCACCCTTCTCTCTCTTTTCTCTACTTTTTTTCTGAGAGTGTTAGGGAAGTCCCTGTGATAAGTCTCTCTGCCTCTGCCTCTTGGTCTTTTTCTCTCCTTGAAAGGACTGACAACTTGGAGTGAGAATTACAGTAAACTTTCAAGTTATTTTTCATTCCAACCTCAGACAGAAATGCCACAGTCCCCGCATGTACCATACAGGTTTGAGATCTAAAGTAAGTTGTGCTGTTTGGCTTTTTTTTTTTTTTTTTTTACCACTCCTCATGGCTTGTGGGATCTTCACCAACCAGGGATTGAACCCAGGCCAGCAGAGTGAAAGCACAGAAACCTAACCAGTAGGACACCAGGGAAGTCCAAGTTGTGCTGTTTGAAATTCAGATAAAATCATTTCAGGACACTATCCCATATTCTGTCAGAAATTCCTTGCCTTCTTGGTTGGTTTATGCTGTAATTAAAATGACTGGCTCACAATTTATTCTTACTTCTGGTTCTGAGTTTTTACTTCCACTGAGATGTCATTCTTACTGGCCTCTTTCTCCCATTATTCTCCTTCTCTTTTCTTTGTCACATGCCAGTTCAGAATTGGGAACTCAGTTATATTTCTTTGATTTCCACAACAAACGCACACTTTTAAATGTCTTCTTTTACTTACAATGGCACTAAGTCTTGATAAACCCCTCCTACATTGAAACTATTATAAGGGCAAAATGCACTTAATACACGTAACATACCAACCATCATACCACCTTCGCAGGTGGCTCAGTGGTAAAGAATCTGCCTGCCAATGCAGGGGACACAGGAGAGAGAGGTTCAATCCTTGGTTAGGGAAGATCCCCTGGAGAATGGAATGACAACCCACTCCACTATTCTTACCTGGGAAATCCCATGGACAGAGGAGCCTGATGGGCTACAGTCCATGGGGTCGCAAAGAGCTGGACATGACTGAGCACACACATATCCATCATAGCTTAGCCTAAACCTATTTTAAACACGGTCAGAGCACTTCCATTAACTTATAGTTGGGCTAAAATCATTTTATACAAAGCCTGTTTTACAATAAAGTATGGAATATCTGATGAAATTCACTAAATACAATACTGAAAGTGAAAACCAGAATGGTTGTGTGGGCACACCATTCTAAGTGTTTCTGTTGCTTACCCTCATGATTGCCTGGCTGACTGGGAGCTGCGGATCACTGCATTGCCCAGCATCATGAGAGAATATCTTACTACACATGGCTAGCCTGGGAAAAAAATCAAAATTCAGAATTCCAAGTATGGCTTCTAGTGAAGGTATATCATTTTTGCACCATGGTAAAGCCGAACCATCAAGCCAAACCATCATAAGTCAGGAGCTGTAAAAGCTGGTGTGGGGAAATTTCACAGCATCACAAATGTTCCACAGTATCACTTTTCCTCTCTCCTCATGACAAACTCTTATTTCATTCTTGTGTGGAGAAGTTTAACTTGCTCTATTTTTAAACTTTTTCTTTCCAACCCAGACCCTTCTGCTCTCGCCTTTTATACCCAGTTGACCATCAAGATATTTTGTTAAAAATATTATCATTCCTTTTCTGAGGGAGTCTGCCCACTTATTAAAATCACTTTTTGACTCTGATATAATAATAGTTCAAAGTCTACCTTTTTCCTGGGGATTCTGCCAGGCCCCCTCAGGAGCGACTAAGGGGCTGGGGAGAAGACGAGGCGCAGGCAGCAGGGTTCCACGCATCCATAGCCCAGCTGCAACCATACCAGCTTCGCTTTGATCTCTTTTTCATATTTGATTTCTTGACTGTTTAGGGTCAAAAGAAAAAGTTCCAGTTTTAAAATAACATTTGAAAACCACTACTTTAACAGTTGAAACTTATTAACCTCCAAAGAGAGTATGAATTGGAAATTTGTTCCCAAAGAAGGCCATGGGTAAATTCTTGGTAGAATCAACTCTGGGAACATGATAGTGTTTCTGAGAAGAAAAGCTGTTTCTTTTTCCTACCTGGAGTCCTGTTGTATCATGTGTTTTCTTCAGACAGGAAGATATGCCAAAGGGGTAGTTAAAGATAGAGCTAAACCTGAGGAGCCCAGCCCTTAGTTTCCTTCCTTTATTTTCCCTCAGATGTCAATGATGAACAGTTTGGCACTTGAGTTTAGGATGATTTTCTTCATTGATGCCATCATAAAATCTGTGTTTGTATATTCCCCTGATCTTGAGTAAGTTGTCTCGCAGATGGGTTGGTTTGATATGCTGCTACCAATTAAGAGAAATAAAATTCTATTAATTATGCATTTCTACTTCTGATTAACTCTTGTGTGTAATTAAAAAATAACCACTGGGTTTCCTGGGATTTAATAGGAATCTATGGCATTTGGGCTTGTTCTTTGAATTGAGGTCATTCATGCACATCTTGTTTCATTTATAAATTATTATCTTCTTTCAGGTAGAAATTGCGTTTGATTTGTCTTTGTGTCCTCCGTAGTACTAGGCAGATATTAGATGTGCAGAAATAATTTGCTGAATTGAATTTTTGCCAAAGTAGTCTATGGCCCACCATAGTATTATTCCATGTTTTTTAAAAAAAGGGTCCTGTGGGAAATTCCATGACAGTCCAGTGGATAGGACTCAGTGTTCTCACTGCCAGGGGCCCAAGTTTGATCCCTGGTTGAGGAACTAATATCCTGCAA